>NW_028254778.1:0-167797 GCF_964263255.1 Lissotriton vulgaris
TGGATGGGGTTTTATTTCATAGCAAACTCGCATCCGTTCATTCCTCATGCGATTTTAATGCCCAGTAAAAATGAACACGGAAAAATTGCAGCCAGAAAGCTTGTAATCGGACAGAGCAAAATTAAGGAATGAAAATACGCAGTAATTTTGCTCCACATGAGTATTCGCAGCGATAGTGTTCTTCAAGGTGTGCTCGAATGAACGTTTCGGAAAAGTCTGTCTAGCCTGTTGAAGACTGCCCCCTGGTGTTTAACACACAAGTTCTCTCAAGTATATCACCCAAAAACTACTAAGATAGGCTGCAAATAAATAAACGTGCGGCAAAAGAAGTCTGAACAGGACAAATTAACAGGAGTACATCACTATTTGTAATGCATTGCAAGGCACTACCGGCTGGCTGCTCGTTGAGACTGAGGTCATTTTCTTTTTGTTCAGCATTTTTATTGGCTTTACAAAATATAACTAAAGCAGGACATCGCAAATTGTGAGAAGATAATATATGAAACAATAGTACTGTTACCACGGCGTAAACTCCCCATATATTTATGACGGTGAAAATAAACTATCGAATCCTGCTCTTTGCTGTGCCATGGCAAATATGCTCTACATGCTACATGTGTTCACATTATTTATTTATCTGAAGGATTCCAAAGGGAACAATACAGGGAATTGACACCCTGCTATCACGCTCCTTCACCAGCTGTCATACAACCATCCATCATTCCGAAGTGGACACAGCAGGACAAGGAAATGAAGGAACCAAGAAGCGAGATTTAGAGATGAAGGCACCAGGCTTGGGTAGCAGGGGGGAGGATGGCACATGTAAGGGAGTAGGGGAAGTAAATACAACAGAAAGAACCATCAGCGGGAGAAAGGAATTTCAGGCTACAACATAACCATTAGTAACTACTCAACTGAGAGACCTCTATTTCTTTCAAGGGAATTATAGCCCTCATTATGATGTTGGGCGAACTTGCGTCTGCCCAACACCATTGCGGGGAAGGAACCGCCCAACCATAGGTCAGCGGTTCCGATAGGGTGACCAACTGGTATGGGTGCAAATTCAGGCTGGTGAGTGTAAATATTCAGGACAAAGGGTCAAAATTCAGGACAAAAATTCAGGTCAGGAGGTCAAAACACAGGAGAAAACTTCAGGACAAAAGGTACGTTTTACAGGCACATTAGAGGCGGTCGCGCAATAGTATATAAGTAAGCCCATCCATATCCAAACATATTCAACCATTTTCAAACCTATACATCAAGTATACTTCCATCCATCATTTCACTCATCCGATCCTCCATCCACCCTTTCACTCATCCATCTATTATCCACCCTTTCACTCTATCCATCCGTACACTCATCCATCCACTCTTCCACTGATCCATTCACTCATCCATCCAGTTACCCATCTAGCTAACCTTTCACTTACTTATCCATCTATCCAGTCACTCATCCTTCCACCCATTCAGCCTTTCCATCATCCATCCATCCTCCCTTTCTCCCTCAATCAACCCTTTCACTTAGCCATTCTTCCTTCCATCCATCCACCCACCCATCCATCTACTCATCCACTCATGAATCTATCCATTGACCCTATCACTCATCCGTCCTTTCTCTCATCCATCCACCCTTTCACTCATTCACTCATCTTTCCATCCTTTTGTCCATCTACCCTCCCTTTCACTCACTCATTCATCCTTACATCCACCCTTTCACTCATCCATCCACCCATTCACTCCGCCATCACCCACCCTTTCACTCATCCACCCATCCAGCCATCCGTCCATTCCTCCACTTACTCACTTGCCCACCTTTTCATAATAATTATGAGCTGAGCCTTTGTCTGCAGGGTTGCAGACAGAAGAGGCCAATCAAGAATTTCATCTTCTTAAAGCAAGGGGTGGGGTGGCAGTAGGGTTCACTATGCTCCTGCACATAGGCAATCTGAAAAAGTGGAAGTCATGAGTCATGCATGATGCACAGTGCCAGGCCATTGGGTGACTGTGTCATGGTTTGTTTCCAGGGCTTTAAGTGGGATGAAAAAACTGGGGGGGGGTCTCTCCAAAGGGGGTGTTCGATCTAATTAAGGGCGTGGCTTTAAACACCTAAGTTAAAAATACGTCCTTAGAATAGAGTACCACCCAACTGGTGTTTTGCCTCTTCTGTCATTGAATCCAGATATATAACACAACAAGAAACGTTGCATCTAAAACAAGCCAGAACTATTGGCTTTGTCAATGGTTGTTAGTTGCATAAAATAAAAAAGCACAACCATGGCTTCGTTGATTAGGATATTGAAAATGCATCCGTTTTAAAATGATGAGACTGTGAAAGAAATCTATCCCCTTCTTTTTAGGTCGAGGACCTAAAGGCTGCGCTTGCGCAGTCTGGGGAGGAGATTTAATGATTCTTAGTAGGGCTTTAGAACCCGCCTCCCTGGCCCGTCTCTCCCCCATTGGCTGGCTTCCTAAACAGAGGCCAGCCATTGGAGGAGAGATGCGTCACTCCAATTTAGCCCCGTCTTTTTCGGATTTGGGGGCGTAAATTTTGCTGTTCTTTAGACAGTGACGTCGTCTGTCACTCAAAACAGCAAAACCACGCCCCCGAATCCGAAAATTTTCGATGTTTGTGGCCGCCATTTTGGTTAAATCCCGGGTACTGCGCGTCTGCTGTTGTTGCGCTCTGCTTGTTTTTCTTGTTTCTTGTTTCTAATGATTGCTCTACAATTGAGGAAAACTCTGCCTTCTACCGGGATCTGAGCTACATTTCCTGTGCCGGCACCTCTTCTTTCAATACACATTTTTAATGAGCCGTGCTGAGCCCTGAGCAGCGAGCCCCTGAGAGGAAGAGAAACTCGGATGAGGCGGGAGAGAGAGGGCGCGCACTAATGTTTGTGTGCAGGCACCAGAAGCCGCCAGGAGTCAATGCGGGTAGACGCACGCAGGGTGACGGGGAGCGGGGGCGCCCCTGAGCACAGCCTGCAATCCACACCGGGGACCCCCGTCCGCGCTGCCACTACTCTGGGAATAATAAAGAAAATCAATTCCACCAAAAAGGTAAGTTGAAATGACTCCCCCCTTGCATGTTTACACCCCACCTCTAGCGGTAACCCCGGCCGCCCTCTGCCCCACCCAGCCTCTTCCCTGCTGCTGGGGGAATCCTCGCTGTGCAGGGAGGAGGGGGTGCCTCGTGCTGCAACATACCCCCCCTCCCGCTCTCCGTGCATGTGGCAGCCACACAAGCCTGCCACGGGGGCAGGCACATCATAATGTCTGTTCGGATTGAAGCAGGCACGGGGCGCCGCATCACATCCCTCCTGTGTCTCTCTGACTTTGCGCGTCTGCGGAGGTCCGGCTGAATGGACAAAGCGCAGCTGTCTGCCATCAGATGGGCAGAGGGTATGCCCAGCCCCCCGGAGAGTAAAGTGCCCAATGATATGCTCTGTTGTTGGCTGCCCGGGGGTCGCCACTGACTGACCTGGACGCACTGATGATCAATCTTGTGTGTCTGCTCCCCCCACGGTCCGCAGGATGGAAGCCAGCCGCCCTCGCAGCCGGACAAGGTGGGATGGATCCGGTAATTCTGTGACAAGGGGATCTTTCGGGAGATCTGGAAGAACCGCTATGTGATCTTGAAGGGCGATCAGCTGTACATATCGGAGAGCTGCCCGCAGCATATTATTAGCTGTCCCTGAAGGGGGGTATTGTTGAGCCAGAGTGAGCGCAGGTCTAAAAGAACTTACAGGGGAGGGGACATGGTCCTTTATCCCAGCAGCTGAGCCTCGCATTGCTTATTTATTTACTAAATCACGGAGGAGTTTTTGTATAGCGCTACACCTCGCCACTTCAAAGCTGTTCTGGTTCCAGACAGGCGCAAATGTCCTTGACCCTTTGGGAACACCGGCTCTGTGTCAAGCTAGATCTGTGATCATAATAATTATGGCAAGCACCTTGAGCCTTGCAAGGGGTCGGAAAGCTCTATATATGTCCCATTACAGTACAGCCAAACTGCTTGTTAACTTTTTCACCAGCTTCTTTTCTTGAACTGGATTCTCATGTAGCAGCATTGGCGTTTTTTGCACATTTCTTCCATCTGACAAAATGCGCTGCCCTAGACCGAGGCTGGGGGAGGCTCACCACATGCTTTGCAGCCCAGATTGGCACATTGTCATTCTGTATGTGACAAACCGCCGCATACAGAATGACAAAGGGCAGGAAGAGGCTGCTCTTGTGCTCCGAGGAGGAGTGCTTTGAGGCTGTGCCATCACAGAGTTGAGGCTTCATGCAGGGGAACAGTGTTGTTCCCTGCAATGCCCAAAATAACGGACAAACGGTGTCCGTAAAAGGGATCATCACAGACAACAGATGTGAGATCCAAATTACGGACGGTCCGTGAAATTTACAGACAGTTGGTCACCCTGGTAATACTAAACATCCAGCGATTGTTTCACACATGCCAACAGCCACAATTTAGGCAGGAGACTCTCAGAAAAAATTGCTTTCTTTTTGCAGTCTCCTGTCTAAATTGCCTTTTCTTCAAGTCAATAGGGGGGGATTAAAAACGCCCGATTTTTTATTCAAAATCTCCCTCTTTCTAGTGTCCAAATGCTGACATGTGTTGTTTGTTATTTGGTGAAAGGGAGGCCATATGGCAGAGTGAACAAAACTGCCCTTTGTAACTGGGGGAAAATTAATTAATTTCCCTGACCCTAAAAAAAAAAAAATCTGTCCTCCTGTAATTTAATCTGGTGGTCATGTAAAGTGCTGCCAAGCTCTTGGGCCGTGTTTGCACTATATAAAACTGCAAAAGGAATCAAAGAAAGCATTTCTATCAAAAGTAACTGTGTTTTGTAGTATTTTGCATTATGAGGGCTTCAACAGCATATCACTGCCTAATACTTAAACCTTCATTTAGAGTGTTTTTAAAGCCCCACATATGTGAGGTTTTTTTAATTGCTGCATATTAGCGTGCTCCAATTAGAGCACATTTGCTGTTAATAATTTACTGAAATGTGAGAAAACAACATATTATTTAAAAAAACATAAAGCTTGCCATGTACGTGCAAAAGGTTCCTGTAACTGCTTTGTGCCTTCATCTGTAAATCTATTGTCAAGGCATCACTTCTATTTAGTTATTTATGGGCCATACAGCCTACATTGAATAATACCCCTTAAAATGAGGTGCATTGTATATATATTGAGAGATATATATCTCAACTACGGTAATGCAACTGCTTTCTTGTGGTACTACTCTTAATTTAGTACTACTTTCTGATGAGAGCCTTTGAGTAAGAATGCCTCTCAAATAGAAACTTAATGGATGTGGAGCAATAAGTGTATGTGTGTGTGTGTGTGTGTGTGTGTGTGTTATCCACATGTGAAACGTTTCAAAGCAATTCTTTTGCTTTGACATTATTACCAAAACGAGCAGTGTCAAAGGCAATAGATTTGGCTTTTATGGGCTGCAATCTCTTAGGTACACCACTCATCCTCCTCTCATAAAGACCCACCACCCACCCAACATGTTGTTCACCCTACACTAACAAAGACACACTACCTACCCAGAACTTACAAGAGTGCACCATCCTGATGGACTGAAATAACACGCAGTGCACCCTGAACTCACAAGCACTCCTCTCATCCTGTACTAACAGACACCACGTTACCCTGAACCCACACCAGTACAGGCCTCACTCTGCACACCCACTGCACACAGGTCTCTCTGCACACGTACAGGAAAGGCATGCAATGAAAGCACTTTGCTCACGAAGCATTCACACTCGTCCAGAAGTACAATGGCTGGGTACCCTAAAGATGTTCTCATTGGCCCTGAAGCATCAGGGCCAATGAGAACACTCTTGCAGTGTCGCAGCGAGCTCTAGGATTGGCTGATGGCTTTCAAGCCAATCCTAGATAGCTTTGTTTGTTCTCCAAGCAAAGATTGGAGCAACGGATAGTGATAGATAGGCACATAATTGGCTGTCACCCAACAGCAGGTACAGACTCAAGCACGGCCCATGGGCGGAGAGGATGCCAATACCCGGGAAGGGGAGCCACAGGGCACCGGTACCAACCAGACAGGGAGGCCAGATACCCAGGCACAAGGAGCCTAAAACCCACCCCACGGAAGGACACAACCAGGGTGTACAACCCAGACAAGAATAGCCAGGGGGCCACACAAAACCAGACGATGGGGACAGCCACCCAAGGGAGGAGAACCACAGAGCAACTGGAGGAGCACAACAGCCGACAACAATGGCGAACCATGAGGAGCAACAGAGCCCCAACCCCCAGGAAGCGAAGAGAAAAAACGACCAGGAGGAGGGAGCCAGGGACGCCCGCCAGCCAAGGAGCAGGAGGAGGCAGAAGCCAAAGGCCACCCGGAGACCACAGGAGCAGCCCGAAGGAAGAACAGGACCCGAAGGCCACAACAACCAGGACAGACCCCGAACAAAGTGGGTAGCCGGCAGGAGAACACAGGACGGGAGACAAGAACACCCCCAAACGCAACAGTGCAACAGACACCCCATCATGCACAAAAGAAACACGCCAGTCAGCGCGACAGTGCAACAGACATGAGCACCGATAGAAAAACACAACAGGTGCAATAGCAAAGCGCACGATCACCCGAAGGTGTCCAGGCGCTGAATAACAGATGGTTACAGTCACGCAACCCAACGGGACTCACACCAACGACCCCAAATGGATGAAAGGCCGAGCACCAGACAAGAACGTATACACGTCTCAAACCACAGGAAGGCGAGCCAGCGAGATGCCCGACCAGCCGTCAGAGGCCGAAGTCCGGCAGCACCAGTGAGGTATCCCCGCGGCCAAGCAACCCAGAACAGAGGGGAGGCAGACAACAGTAGGAGCCGAATGCAGGAGCATTTAACCCACGTATCCGCCTGGAATAAATGACAGAAACATGAACAAATCCGGAAAAGTCAATATCACAACCCGCCCCATGCCAAAACCACGAGCACCCAAACACCCCGTATGGCACAAAAACAGGAGAAAAGCCACCGAAACGAGCACCAGACCATGAAATACCCAGAAGGGCCCAACACCATGGCCAGAAGAGCACATACGAGAGCACAGCACCAGGGAAACTGATGAGCACGGTCCCCCAGAAGGGAATCCGGCACCCAAGCACGGGGAGAATAAGTGAAGTGCCCAGAGTCGATGCCGAGACAGGAACACAGACCCCCAGTCTCAAGGACGACAGCCCAAGCCAGGAGACGGAAAGGAACACAGAAAAACGAACACATAGCACCCTCAAAGAGGAAGAGCACCCGTCAGCAGAGGGCCACCACGACCCCAAAACAACGGAAAACGGGGAGCGACCGCACACCACCACAGCAGCCGCAAACGAGGCAGAATCTCGGAGCTGCAGCGCGGAGAGAAAAAAGAGCGAGGGCAAAAAGCGTCCCAACAAGCCACTGGTGCGCAAGACGGGAGAACCACCACGGGAGAGGCCGCAGCCAGTACACCCAACGTCAAAGCCCCCAGACGGGAACAACACCGGCCCACAGACAGAGCCCATAGACCGGAACCCGCCGCTGCATGAGAATGGAGAGACCAAAAGCAAACTGCTGCAAACTGGCCACAAGCAAACTACACCACATGCACCAACACCGAGCCCACTGTGAAGTGTATTGACACCCCCGGGTACAGTCTGTGATACATAAAGACGCAGAAAGAAAAACAAACAACGGCAGAAAACCAGAACCCAGCACCGGAGGAGTACAGCGCTGAGAGAAGCCGGGGGGAGACAGGCCCCGCCCCACAGAGGCCACCCAAGCGAGGAACACCCGAATGCCAGCAGCCCGGTCCCAAACAATGAAGTCGGGAGCACACGGGAAGAAAAACAGCACCAACCCCGCGAAGTCCCGCGAACAGGGAAAAAAACAGAGTAATGCACCCTCCGAACGCGCCAGGAAAAGGTGGGTCAGCCGGCGAACCGACCGGCAACACCAGAGCAGCAGCGCGGGAACCAGCACCCGACCCCGCCCCGGGAGAACGAGCCCAACACAGCAACCACAGCCGGACACGGTAAGAGCCGCGCGGCACCGCCATAGCAAGTGCAGGGATACAGGAGAGCCCACACGCTGCAGCGCCCAGGGGTCAGGCGGGGTGAAAAAAAAGGAAAACCAAGCGCCCTCCCCAGCGGGGACGCGGGAACCCCAACGCAGCAGAGAAAGCAGCCGACCGCCGCAAAGCAGCGCTGAGGGGCAGGCGGGGAGCAAGCGACCAAGGGCAGGCATGGACCACCCAAAAAGGCACACCGGAATCCCGCACAGTGGGAAACTCCAGGGAAAACAGCCACGCAGCACTGCCGCCGCCTGCCGCAAAACCTCGAGGGGCAGGCGGGTGGCGCAAGCAGACCGCAGGCAGAAACGTAGGGGCGGAGAAACCCCAACACAGCTCCCGCCGCAGCGCCAAAAAAAAAAACGGGCAGCAAGCAAATTACAGGAGCCCACAAAGGGACCGGCAGTACAGGAAGAGGCACGGCAGAGCGCCGGCCACAATCCCAAACTGTACCCCAGTCCCCCCCTTCTGGAATCCATGGCCCGCTGGAGCAGAGCCTAACTGGACAGTGCACACCAGGGGAAAGGGGGGGGGAGAGCCCAGGAACCAAGGGTCCGCTAGAGCAGGACCTCCAACCAGAGACCCATGTACCTGCTACAGCAGGCACCACTTACCTGAAGACGCATCTGGAGAGAAATGACGCGCAGAACAAAAAAAACAGGCTGATGGGTTGGGCCGGCCCGCCTCTTACAGAGGTCAGGTGGTAATGGGTCGGCCATCTTGGGAAGGGATGGGAGGCATGGGAGGCTGACTTTTTGCTTTTGGAGGGTTCTGGTGTGGAGCTGAAGCTCACTATGTAAGTCATGTGGCGAGGAAGACTAACGAGGAGGTAATGCTGGCTACAGTGTTTCTCTTCTTGCAGTGTGCCATTAGGCTAAGGAGCTTTCATTTATTTATATTTTGTTGCAAAGTGGCATTGGCGTAATATTCAATTCTTGTTTCAGAAGCAATCTATGATTATTCTTTTGTTTATAGCTGTGGGTGCAGTTACTGTTTTTAGGGCTAAATGCTATGGCACCATGACCACCTGCTGCTTACTTTAGCCATCCTACCAGACCTGGTGTGCTTTTGGTACAAGTAACCTTTGTCACAAATCTCTTGACCAGTTCTCTAGCTGATGAAGGCCTGTTATTAGCTGACTAGTGCTAGACTCTTGTTTTTTAGGGGACCATGAGAAGTTGTATTCCTTTTAGTGCTGGGCATGCTTCCCCCATGATGAAGCTATGACACTAATATTCATTGGTGGCATGTGCATTGTCTGGCTGGCAATAAGTATTCCCAGGTAGGACGTTTTGTGCTATGACTGGAACAATCAACTAGTTATAGAAGGAGTGACCTGGGAGAAGTTAACAGTGAGATGAAGTCTGCGGCTTAGTGACATCACAAACGGTGCAAACCTCATAGAAAAGACAGAGCTCCTGTTAGCCCACCCATTTGTGTTGGGAACAGAAACTGTTTGCCTGGAATACACAAGCAACAACGTGAAAGTTTCACATCCAGCATGGCTGCAATGTAGATGTGGCTACCTGAAGGGAACATGTACTCACCACGGTTTATTTCCTCCAAACGTTTGGGGCAGATGCTGAATTAGTTTGGACATTTGGAAATGCGAACTGTCCTCAGATATAGAAATAAATGAGCCCCTGTCGCCTGTTCACTGATCACCTTTTGACTTGTTGAAGCCCCGCACACTTGTGTAGAGAAAGGATTGGACCTGAGATAAGATCAAGGTGTAATATTTAGAAGCTGCCTTGCACCACTTGAGCCTGTGAATCAATGTGGTCATGCTGCCCTGAGGTCCTTAGTGCTGCTAAATCTGAGATGTTCCATGGCCCACCTCTTCTGAAGTTGTATTCTCCAAAAGCCTACTCCCCCCCCCCCCCCATTGCCGCCGACCACCGAGTAACCTTTAACTGTTTGACCCCACAAAATCCTGAGAGTGAAAGCCTAAAAAGGAGGCCCTGACACCTCGCTGTATTTTCCGGAGAATATGGTGTCTGCATTTCAAGGCACAAAGGTAGTACTTGATACAAGGGGGCATATGTACAAGCCCCTATCACCACCACAACGTCACTGCCTTATTTACAAAGGCAGCGTTAAACCACTTAAAGTAGCTTAATGCTGCCTTGTAAATAAGGCCCCTTTAGTGAAGTAGTGTGGCTCACTGGTTAGAGGCGGCAGACCCGAGAGCAGAGGACGGCCCGTGACCAGGGTTCGATTCCCGGCACGGCAGGTTTCTGGACCAGGGTCAGCGGACTCGATAATTCTCTCGCCTCGGTGCCCACTCTGATCAGCGATCACACTCGGCAACTCTGGGCATTAGCTTGCCTCATCTTCACTAACAGCCCCACCAGACCGCCGGGGATGCCTGGTCTCACCCTGGAGATACCCATTAAGGGACCATCTCTTAGGGAAGCCAGGAAGGGTTTCGCAGCGGTCGAAGCGCCTTGGGACCCTACGGGTAAGTAGTGCGCTATATAAATGCCAATGCATTTACATTTTCACGCTATGGTTAGCGTGAAAGGGGTGGGTAGTGGGTGTTGCGGTGGGTGGTCCACTGCAACACCCATTGATTTTGACGCTGCCCCCTATGTACATAGAAGGCAGCGCCAAAATTAAGACCAGGGAAAAACTAGTCTTAACTTGGCGAAACAAGGAGAAATGCATTATTTCTCCTCGTTTATTTGCTTTTTTCATGTGTGCTGCCTTGTGCAGCCCATATGGAATAGCAAACTGCCATGGATTGTTTATGTACAGGAAGGTCCCCCTTCCCGTACATAAACAATCTGTAAAAGAAAAATGCAATTTTGCACTTTCATGTGTGCTGCATGAAGCAGCACACATAAAAGTGACAAAATTGCATTTAGGATTGTTTATGTGCAAGAAGGGACACCCTGCAATCAGACATCCTTGCACTATGGTACAAGGTTGCCTGCGTTGGCTCTTCACAGCTAAGTGTGGCGCCAGCGCAGGGGGAAATGCAAGACTGCACCATATCCTTGTAAATATGTTGCAGCCTTGCATTTCAGAAGTGGCGGAGTGAGGCGTTAAGCCATGACGGCTAACGCCTCACTCCGCCACTTCCTCGTACATATGCCCCAAGGTTTCTTTTACTGCACTTGTAATCATAGAGGCTCCAGGAAAACTGTCTTGACACTCAGCAGAGAGACATGTGTTTTTTGCCTGTCCTTTTGTTCTGACAATGATGTGCTTTGTATTGTGGATGCGGCTTTGCATACGTACGTGTGTGCTATTGCCTGAATGAAAATGTCTTATTTAGCAGGCTAAACATACCTGTCTACATGCCTACCCACTTTGTGTAGGATATTTTCAGCACGTTACATCTATAGGCCAAAAGAAATGAAAACATCTCACTTATGCTGCTCACTCTCTAGTAGCAGTCCATAATAGCCAGGACCCTATACAAGAAGGTGTGCGTCACTCACAACGTCCTACACACATCCACCCCTTGTTACCTGGAATACAAACTAAAACTAAATCTATGTGAAGGCCCTAGATCATTGCACAGTGCTGAAACACTGTTTTAAGAACACTCAACCTGTAAAAAGGAACAACTCGTGTCACAATCCTTTGCAGTAAACACAAAAAGATTACGGAATACCCTACTTACAAATCTTCTCACCACTATTTCGCTGGTAATCTTTAAATAGGAGCTGAAAGCTCTTCCCCTTCAAAGACATTTTTGATAACATTTTTGTCTCCCTCTCCAGTAAGTACATGCTCCATCACCTCTGCGGCCTAGTCTCAACACTGACCATTGCCTTGATTTTTAATGCACGACTTCCTTTTCATTAGTCTCTGTCCTGAACATGCACCAGTTGACAACCTGGGGCTGTATTACGCATTGGCATTGTTTGCACACACAGCACCTTTCAAAAGGTTCGCTAGACCCAAACAATGCCATTGCGCACTATTAGCACCATAACCTGGGCTTCTATGGGATTTCACAAGGGCATATTATCAAGCCCCTGATCGCCTCTTTAGCGGCAGTTTCCTGCCGCTAAGGCGTCGATAATGTTATCACCGTTCTTGATAATATGGTACTTGGTCGGCGGGAACTGAGCTGTGACTGTGAGGAGCAAGGCCCTGGGGGAGCAGTCCTACCCTAGAGGCACTGAAAAGTGAGTGATTGTGCAACCTTCTGATCTTGAGTGTTGAATCCTGCTCTGCTGCCCAGTGGAGGTAGTGGTCCAGATGACGCTGCCGCCCGCACTGGTAGTGTAGCTTGGACTGGCTAGTCCTGGGGAGGTGCTCCCTACCCTTACCTACAAAGACCAGGCCTGGGGGCCCAGAAAAGTGAGGAGTGTTAACGCATCCTGCTGATCCTGAGTGTTGGTCCCTTCGCTGCTGTCCGGTGGAGGCAGGGGTCTCGACAACGCTGTCACCCGCCCTGGTAAAGGAACTTGGACTGGCTGGTCCTGAGGAGGTGCTCCCCACCCTTGAATGCTGAACTCTTGGCTAGGTTGCTGGAGTGGGACTACTAGTAGAGGCGCTGCAGAGGTGCGGCCGCCGGAAGCCAGAGACTACAACGGTCCAGCATTTGGGTGGTGTTCCTGACTTAGGCGGGACTGGTGAGTCTTGAGGTGCTGGTCTCCTGGAAGGCTACGTGAGGAGAACCTTGAGTATACAGAGCCCAGCGACCGGAAGGATGTGAAGATGGCGTCGGCCCGCTCAAAGAAGGATACTTCCAAAAAGGACCTCTTACAAAAAGCAAATGCAAAAAAATGTGAAATGCGCCCTGACCCACTGCCATGGGCCTCTGCTGAAGCCCCGGCCCCAGTGGCGATGACGCCAGACAGTAAGGGCCGGACACCTGGAACGTTCTGGATCGGTTGTTTGGCATGATGCGGGATGACTTCGCAGTCCTGCGACAAGATGTTACCACCGACATAAAAACCATCAAGTCTGACCTTTCCGAACTGGAGGAGAGGGTGGACTCACTGGGAAGGGCCGGGGATCGTCGTGAGAAGGAACTCCATTACCACAAATGGGAACTATTGGACCTAAGAGACAGGAATGAGGAGATGAGATACCATCTGTAGTATTTGGAAAACAGGTCCAGCCACTCCAACATCCGTATTAAAGGGGTTTCTCTGTAGGCGGATGCAGGGAAGCAGGAAGATTGGTGGCAGGCCTCTTTCTGCACATGGCACCAGCCCTGGGGGACAAAGACATACCTGTGGACCGCAGGCAGAGAGCTGGGCACCTGGCTGCAGGCCCAGGTCGACCGCAGGACATTTTAACCTGTCTCCACTCCTACACACAGAAGGAGATGATCATTGAGGCGACTCGAGACCTATCAGTCATAACCTGTGAAAGCATGCAGGTTAGGCTATAGCAGGACATCTCCCCACTTGATGAAGTCAAGCTCTGGAACTCCCTGCCACTCTCTTTGAGAGGCCATAGGGAATACTATCCATTCAGAAAAGCCTTAAAAACGCACCTCTTCCCCAGAATGGTCTGAGCAGTGATTAGTGTGGGGGACCGAACTTCAAGCGCCAGGATGCCCTCTGGGTGACAGGACCGCGCTTTACAAGTATACCTACAATACAATACAATACTTACCCTCCAGAGATGGAAAACTTTGCAGCCGGCCACAGCATTTCTGAGGGAGAAAGGTATCCGCTATAGGTGGGTACATCCCTTCCGGCTGATCTTTGTCTGGAACCAGTAAACCCACATGGTCCGCACGTTGGAGGAGGCGCAATCGGTACTGGGTCTCGCCCCAGATGGGGAGTATGACAACACGCAGCATGGACCCGCGGCACAGTCCCGGAACAAACCAAGACGTCGCTGTCAGAATGCGAAAGATCCGCTGCCGAAACCCTCAGATGCTAAACGCCTCAGGGAAAGGTAGGCTCTCTTACGTCGGTTTCAGCAAAGGGAGGATATATCAGAAGCTGCATGCTCATAACTCGATGTTGGAGCTGAGACGACTCGGCATGTCCTTACCCCACTGAAGTGGTGGATACAAGGCCCCTTCTGTAATGGCCATGTCTGTTGGGACCCCATACTCTTCTTTGTTCCTGAGACGCAGTGATGGCTGCTCACCTGGCAGACGGACCCTCCTTAATTGGTGACATTTCTTCCCAACTCTGGGAACCTTTAACGTTTTAGATATACATGTTAATGTTAAATCTCTATGGATTTTCTCCTTCCTCCTTGCTTGGCCCACTGGGATGACCTCTACTGCATGTTCTAGGGGCCTATTTGGGAGCCACCTTCCTGACACTATATGCCCACCGCTGTTGCTGACAGGTGCTCATCTTAGATTGGGGGGTTTCTTTAACTCCTCTTTGCCTGCTGGGTCCTACATTGGAGCGCAGGTGTCTCATAGGCTGCTTGTCTCGGGCGCCACGTTTGCGATCTGAACCCGGTGGCCTTCTCTTCTTCTCCACTCAACAGCCCCCCTTTCCTCCAGTCACCAGGTCTTTTCTCCTGTTCGCCCCTGTCTCTAACCTTGGCAAAGACTGGGGCCCCATCCTTAATAATCTGCGCGCCTAGAATACATACTCATGAGACCCATTAAAATAGTGAGCCTCAATGTGTGGGACCTTAATGTCCCGCTGCTTGCATTTCTTAGGGAGTCTGGTTGCAAGATCTGCCTACAACAGGAAACACACCTACTCTGCTCTGACTGGAATCGTCTTCGGTCTCGGTGGTTTGACCATTAGTATTTCTCTTCTATGGCTGGGAAAAGGGTTGGGTAGCTATTGTGCTGGCGACACACTTTCGGCAGGCTGTTGTCCCTGCGGGTGGGGATGGGGAATCACACCTATACAATTGCCTCAATATACACTCCAAATTACTCACAATAGACTTTTATTAGGAACGCACTGGGTGCAATCTTGACGTTCAAAGACAAATTTTTAATAGTAGGGGAGATTTTGATAGTGTGTAGGACCCCAAAACAGACAGGTCGGTGGTGAGGGTTGGGAGGACTGGGGCACTCTCAGACGCCACGCGGCGGTAGATAGGTGAGGTAGATAGGTGAGGCGGGGTTGGTAGACATATGGGGCCTCATTTATGAGGAGTTATGCATCGATGCGTGAAAGCAGAGATGCGTCACTTCTAAGTGCGCCCTCCTTGTGACATGATTGATGCGTCCTAATTACTGTAAGACGCATCATGTCGCAATGAGTTTCAGATACGTCAGTATTTCTGACGTATCTGTAGGCGCAATAGTGGCGCATTGCTGGAGTGTGTCATAAAAGTGGCGCAACTCCAGCAATGTGTCCTTTCACATGGAGCAAGCCCCATGTGAAAGGGCCTGCGTCAGTCTTACGCCTGCTGTGAGGCAGGCGTAAGATATTGACGCATTTGCGTCCTAGAAGTGGCGCAGTGAAATCTCATAGATTTCACAGCGTCACTTCTACGACCCTTTCTTGCATCAATACGCCCCCCCTTGCATACATTATACTTGGCGCAGGTATAATGTGGTGCAGGGGTTTACAAAGTGACGCATCTACCTAGATGCGTCACTTTGTAAATATGGCACAACAAGGCGCATTGTTTACACCACTGGTGCGTCACAAAAAGTGACGCACCGGCTGCGTAAAAGTGACGCAGTGAGGCCCATGGCATCTGCAAAATCCCTCTACAAAGAAATTCACCTTACATTCTGCAGTACACCAAACGAATGCCCAAATAGATTCTTTTTGACTTCCCCGCGTATGACGCGTGCCACAGTGATGTTAGAGATAGGAGTGGCAGCATTGCCGGACCACTCTCCCATTAGCCTCTCTCTGAGATTGCAAAGGGACACTCTGCCTCATAAGATATGGCATCTGAACCATAATTTTCTCACATTCGACTCCATTGTGATAGCAAAATGGAAGTCCATACAGAACTACCTGGATTTTAACGATGACGGCTGCGTGCCGATCGTACTGCTTTGGGACACATTAAAGGTGGTACTCAATGGACAGTTCATCGCTACTGTAGCTAAGCTCAATAGGGACAGGAAGGGCAACAGGGTGCAATTAGAGGACAAAGTCAGAGAACTGGAGGGGTTTCACTTGCCTACGGGCTATATTCAAGCAAGGCGCCAGCTCACTAAAGCATGCAAGCAGTTGAGGGCCTTGGACATGGACAGGGTGGAATACGCTCTCTTGCATACCAGGGAGAAGTACTATGAAGGTGGCAAAAAGGCACACAAACTACTGGCACACAGACTCAGAGCTCAGATGGACTAAAGCCAAGTTCAGGAACTTGTGGGTCCTGACGGGGAGGAGCTAAGATCTGAAGATCAGTTAGGAGGTGAATTTGAATGCTTTCATTCTGCACTTTACTCCGCACTTTACTCCAAAGGGGCAGATTTACAAGAAAATGACGCATCTCTAGAGATGCGTCACTTTCCCTGCGCAACCCTGAGAAACACCTGCACCACCATGGATGCGCCATATTTACAATACGGTGCACCATGGCACAAGGATTGACAACTGCGTCAGAATTTCTGACGCATCTGTTGGGGAAAAAGTCACACATTTCTGGAGTTGTGTCGCAAGCACAACGCAACTCCAGCAATGCATTTTGAGGCCTATTTTCACTACACTTCATCACTCCTTACGCCTGCTTCAAGCAGGTGAAAGGTTTTGATGCAGTGGCATCCTAGAAATGACGCAGTGAAATCTTATAAATTTTACTGCTTCACTTTTACAAGGCTTTCCTGCGTGGGAATGCCCACCCTGCATACATTATATCAGACGCAGGTATAATGTGATGCAGGGCTTTACAACATAACGCATTTCCCTAGATGTGTCACATTGTAAATTGGCATCATTTTTTATGCGCCACCGCTGCATCACAAAAGTGATGCAATGGTGGCCCAAAAATGTCGCAAGGGGCTTGTAAAGCTGTCCCACAGTTTCCAGTGACCCGATCCCCGCTCTGAAGCGGTCAAAAGGACACTGATATAAGCCTCAAGAAGGGGACCATGCTATTCAGAGGCTCCCCCGTGAAGGGCACCCAGAGAAGATAGCTTTACCTCAGATTTTTACAAAACATTTGCGCCTGCTCTTGCCCCTTGCTCTCCCGCCTCTGCAATTCGTTTAGCACTTCTGGGTGTCTTGCTCCTTCCATACAGACTGTAGCAATTGTGGTCCTGCCAAAGCCAGGAAAGGACCCAAATAGATGTGCGTTGTGCCGACCTATCTCTCTGTTAAAAGTAATTCGGAATATCTTTACTAGCGTGATGGCGTCCCGCCTAGCACTGTACATGAGGGGCCTCATAGACCCAGACCAGTCCGAATTTATTCCAGAGAGGGGTTGTAGTGATGGCACTAGGCGGCTATGCCGCCTTCTTGACAAGTCACAACGTCTCTAGTCACCTGCCTAACTCCTGTCAGCAGATGCAGAAAAGGCTTTGACAGGGTCAATTGGCCCTACCTGCAGGCAGTGCTCACTAGATTCGGGCTGGGGAGAGATTTCGAAATTGGATACACTGTAATTAAACTTCCCCAGTGGCAAAGGTTTGCGTGAACGAAACCTCATCCAGCTCCTTTAAGAGATGGCGTGGAACACGACAAGTATTCCCCCTGTCTCCCTTACTATTTGTGTTTTATATAAGGGCCCTTTTCAGAGCAGATTCGTCAACATGCTGACATCTCTGGAATCCGTATGGGAGACAGGGAACACAAAATCTCAGTCTACGCAGATGAAATAACAGAGCCGTTCCTTTCCCTGCCTCCACTGCTGCAGGCCATGGCCGATTTCGGGGAGGTGTCTGGCTTCAAAGCTAACCTTCGGAAAACACAGGCTCTCAGACTGATGATTCCCAGGGCAGGGGCGGCTCTAGGCTCATGCGGCCCTGGGCAGGGAGCGTAGATAGGGGGCCCTGGAAGAGGGCGGGGCGGAGGGCGGAGGCCAGTGAAGAGGGGGGTGTCAGGGTGTTTGGAAGTGGAACAGAGGGGGAGGCCGCCAAATCCCTGCAGGGGCCGTCACGCAAATATGTATCCATCCTCAGAGGATTATTATATTAAGGATATATAGTGGCGTGCTGGCCCCCGGGATTTGGTGGCCCTGTGCAGGTGCACAACTTGCACATGCCTAAGGCCGCCCCTGCCCAGGGAGGATAAAGCGCACCTGACAACCCTGTTTCCTTTCGGCGGGGGCAACCGATGGGGTGAGGTATTTGGGATTATGGATTGTTTCCACGTCCAAGCGTGCGTCTCGGGAAAAATAAGCCACCCTGCTCGCTATGGCAAAAACTTAACTCAGGGCTTAGAAGAAGTACACGCTAGCAGCGGTGAAGATGACCCTACTCCCTCGGATCTTATATGTCATGAAGACATTACCACCGCAGCCCCCCCATCGATCCTAACTAAGTTACAGCACCTCATTGGAGACTTCGTGTGGGCAGGCAAAAGACCCTGCATGGCCTGTCAACAGACATATTTCAGACAGAAGAATGGAGGGTTGGGAGCTCCCTATTTGGAAATGTACTACGAGAAAGCTCAATGGCACTACATGGTAGAATGGTACAGAAAAGAATGTAAGACACTGGTGCTTCATCGACTGTGCAGTGGCTGGGATCCATATATGGAAAGTTCCCTGGCTGCCGAAGAAATACCGGCACGCGTAGGTGTACATTTCACCTGTAACAAGTGCCACAGTGGGGGTGTGGGACAGAGTACAGGTCGCAAGATGCCTCTCTACGCCGGTATCGCCCTTGACCACGATCATTGGCCACCTGGAGTCCCCCCTGGCACTGAAGCGAGAGGAATATTTTAAATGGCAGGAAGTCAACTGTAAGAGGCTGGGGGACTTCTTTGATGCAGCTGACTTTGAAAAATGGTTTATCACTCGCTTCTCTGCCAAACTCTTACTTTCGTATATGTGCTCCTTCCCCACCATACCCCTCTACCATACAAAAAACATCAGCGAAGCATAGGTGTGAGTCTGAATGCAAGCGCATATTCTCTCTCAAAGAATGGCAGGAAATCATTCACAGAGCAAGGGCCTTCTCATGTAGCACAGCGGGCAAGGAGATGTTCCTCAAAATTGCTCATTATTGGTATTACACCCCAGTAGGAGTGGCCTGTTGGAAGGTTGGGGGAGACCCACAGTGCTGATGTGGCTGCAGACAGGAGGGCACCCTGATTTATCTGCTGTGGGACTGCCAAAAGATTCAGCAGTTCTGGACGACCGTCTTGTCCGACATTGACGCCATCTATGAGACAGAGTTACCTAGGCAGACCCAGTAATATTTAGCTTGGGAATCTAACGCCCTGACCTACACCCTCAGATCTTGCCATGGAAGAGCTATTACCCAGGTGCTGGGAGCGGCTGAGCAGATTCTCTTTTACCGTTGGGGCACTGACGCAAACCCGACCCGACTGGATTGGCTACACAAAATATGGGAACTCGTGGGTATGGAGATGCTCACAGCTAGCGTAACACTTGCACTACCATGCTTTTGACATAACATGGGGCCCCACTGTAAAATTCTTAATGTCAGAATTTGTCAAACTAACCTGCCTCACATATTTACGGGTACGTCACCTCACTCAGGCATTACAAATGACAGAGCAACTGAAATGGGGGGCATCAATGGCACAGCTACTGAATTAACGCAACTTTCCATTGGTGACTTTCATTTCTGGCTCTCGAGTGCTTTTCTTCTCAATCTTTTCTTTACATCTATCACTCTTTTTCCCTTGGTTTTTCACTCTCACAATGGTTTTTATTCCCCACCGGCCTAAGGATTAAGTGGCAGCTGTTGTTCTTACATTATAAAATAAATAAAAAGTTTTGAATCATAAAAATGTTCAAAGTATGGAATATTTTTCTGCACTTTAAATTTCTCCCACTTAAAAAAATCCTGTTATTCAGTTATACATATGGCAGAGTGTCTACTGGCCACTGGGAGCAGGAAGCCTGCTGTTTGTAAATATAAACTTTAACATGGTAGAAAACTGAAATAAAGAGTTACCTTAATCAGTGAGGTAACTTTTCAACTGAATTTTCTCCCTTTTCAAAGTATTCAGAAACATCATTTTGTTCTCATACTTCAATATTGAGTCGACAAGGACTTTTGTTTAAGAGTTAAATACCTCAGTGCTTCAGTTCTTTTCACCTCTGTGCCCCAACCACAGCCTGTGTCATAAATCTGACTGAGAGCACTGCTCATTATGAGGCTCTGCTATATGAAGCCTGGTGATAATAATGAAAATAATTCAGCCTTCCTTAAATTTGAAAGGAAAACGTGACCTTGTGCTAATATAAAAATGAACTCAAGGCTGTGAGCTACTCACAATTTATGCTCCTTTCCCCTGAAAAGTGATGCCCCTACTGTTTCTGCAGGATGTGAGTTTGCTCACTAGTGGCTCATGGACAAGCAAATATTAAAGTGGACATTGGGTATCCCTACCTCATGCCCCTTTAAAGTGGGAATGTGGGAGTTCGTCTGGGAGCTCCCTGTCCATTTACTCAAACTGATGATGTGGGGGGGGGGGTGTACTCCACCTGGATCAACTCTTCATCCTCTCCCAGAATTGCAGATTGTCCAGGAACACTTCAAAAGAGTGCCATCTAACCCAATCAAAGGGTTGTTTGCCATCAAGAGACAGCAGGAAGGCAGGGATTTTTTTACCGCTCACCTTTTCTAACAGGTGGGCCAATAGATTAAAGAAGGTATAGCAAGCGTTATGCAAAGTGATCTGGGGTCTAATGAAGCGTCCTTCCTGCTTATTTTAACTTTGAATTCTCCAATCTGTACGTTTGTTTTACTGAGAATCGTCACACCCGTCACCTTTATGGAGGCAGGCACCCAGAATTGGTTTGGGTATTAAATTTGTCTTATCTGTAATTGGTCACGCTGCAAGATAAGGGTTTCTTGGAGAAAGAAAATGTCAATGTCCAAAATATCTCTACACTTTAAGGAGTTTAGCTCCTTCATGTAAAGGGAAAGTAATTTGAATGCATGTGAGGTGCACATATAGGGGCATATTTATGTAGCTTTCATGCAGTGCAGCAAGCCACCATGATGGGCTGTGTTAAAGGGGAAGGACAGGAATGTACCATATTTAACATAACCCGAAAGATTCCTGTCCTTTCCTTGCTCTGGTGCCCTTTTGGCTGCTTTGTGCCAACGCAGGCAACCTTGCACCATGGTGCAAGGGTGTCTGCGTAGTGAGCAGGATTGTTTTTTCCTTGTTACGCCTCCCCTTGGGAGGCATAGTATTTTGATGCATTGCCGGGTTTATCAATGTTGGTAAATCTGGGAATGCACCGAAATCCATGGGTGGGGTGGATGCATGGGAACACTCCCGCTCCACCCATGGAATGCCTCCCTGGAGCAGAGTAATGCAACAAGGGTGATTTGCGTTGCGCTACTCCAAATGTTTCAAGCCACGCAGGGCCACACAAGGTGGCATTGTGTGGCTTGATAATTCAAACTTAAGAGTTGCGGCGATCTTGCATCCTGTTGCATGTCATAAGGGTGAGGCACCTCTTTAATAAATATGCCCCACAGTCTCCCATTCACTCCCATCTGTTTCCGTTTTGCTTAGCCTTGTGTATTTTTACACCCCTCAATCCTTCCACAACTCTATAGAACAGGTTATAACTGTAACAGATCAATGGGGCATAACAAGTCCCTACTAGTATTATTTGGGACAGTTTCTTGTTTGGCATTGGTGGGTGATAACCCTCTGATTATTGTGGCATGTTGTAATAGGGCCTGAGGTGTGACAATCAGTAAAGTATGCTTTATACACAAATTAGGCTGCTCCTACTAAAATGACCTAAGTTGTGCTCAGGGGTGTTATGTGTATGTGAGTGTAGGCATCTCACAAATAGATTTGGACTGGCCTCACACACCACCTGGTGTCATGCTTCATCATCGGCCGTCCTCGCCCTCTAAAAACTTGATTTGCTAGAGGGCGGGCATACACCTGATGACAGGGATGTACTTCTAAGCTAAGTGGGGGCCCAAAGTGAGAGAGTGAAATTAAAAACCATTAAAGTTGCCTCACTGAATTTTAATTGACTAGGTAACTATATGGTATCTAAAAACAAGTGAACAGTGGTATGGGGAAAGTTATTAACCCCTCACCGTGTAGAATTGGGTCGGCATGTTTATGCCTAGTGTCAGCAGTGGTACATGGCATTCATCAGGACCTATCTTTATATTTATAAAGTGTTCCACTCTTACCAAAAATGTGGTTAGAAAACCAAAATGTGGGGGCCGTGGTCTGCAGCCGAGAGGAATGGCTGCCTTCTGAACCGGCTCCACGGCCCTCGCCTATCAATCCGCCGTATTGCCCCGCTAACTGAAAAGAGGCCCTATTAAAGTGTTCCTCCCACTTTCCAACTCTTAGGGAGGTTAAAATAAAACGATCAGTAGCCTCAGGAATGTTGGTTGCTTCCTAAAAGCAGGATACCATTGATGCCGAGTATAACATAAAAGGGTGGAAGAGGCGACTTTTTTCCTTATACATCATGCTTCAAGCTATTCTATTTTATTTAAAGAGGCTTAAGAGAAGACAATTTCTGTTTTTATAATGACTGTTAACTGACCATGTTTTTATTCTTCACTGATATTTTATCTTATTTATTGATACACAATGTGAATTTTGTAACCTTCTTTTAAAGATATATGTGTTATATCTAAATAAAGATAATTGATTTGATTTGATTTGATTTGGTATAGCTAGGAGATAGAATTTGCTCCTCACATGTCACAGCTATTTGAATAAACCCTCCTATCAATGGCCTGCTGACCCCTAAAAATCTCTGGGGGTCAGCCCTACTACTGACCTGTGGTTGAGCGTCCCGCTCCTGATCGCCCTGCCTGGCTGCTGCGGGGACTTCTCCCAACTGGTGGGTCAAGCTCGCGCCCTCCAAAATGGGGGCCCCGGTCGCGGACTTCCGAGGGGCCTGTTGCTGAGGCTGCTGCTTGGACCTAAAGCAGCGGCCAGGAGTGTTTGGTAACGTCGGAGCTGCGGTTGACCTCTGCCCGCCGCCAGAACGAACCCCGCCTGCTTCACACCATTGGCGAGCGGCCCCCCGCGAAGAAACACAGACTGCCCCTGCCGCCGGCTGCGTGAGTACGCGAGTCCCCGGCTTTTTGCCTAGCGCCGGGACTCGCTCAGACTTCTCTGCGGCTGCCCTGGGCCCCCATGCTGGACACAACATCACCCCCGTGCACGCTGGGGGCTCCCTTGACCTGTGTGGCTGACGAGACTGGGGAAGGATCAGGCCCACTGCTACGAGGCCTACACCTGCGCCCTACACGGAGCTGCGGGCCAGACGGTTGTCCCGGTGTAATAAATGCTCCCCTAGATAGAGCCTGGAGCTGCTTGTGCGTCGGGTCGGCAGGGGACGGACTCCCGGTGCCTGAGTGTGCCCATCTGCCTCAGCGGGGAGCAGGCCCTGGATAGCAATATAGACTGCCCGGGTGCCGGGGTGGACAGTGACCCAGCCCCCGGCTTCAAGCCCGTGCCGGAGTTTGCCTGCGATGCTGTTGTTCCCTTGAGCCCCCGCGCCGGCCATACAGTGCCTCCTCAGTTACACCTGGTGCTCTCCCCAGCCCATCGGATTTGCTGGGATGACGAAGGGCACCGAACCCACCACTTGGAGGCATAAACTTTGCAGCGCTGAGGGACACGGGCGCGAATCGACCCTGCCTCACCCACAAGTACCAACACCCACACTCTATGCGACCCCTGGGTCTGTTTTAATAACCCACGATCTGCGAGACCTGATCACATTACTCGGCTGGCTGCACCTTTAACGCCTGCCCAAATCTCCGTAGGCCTGCTAGCAAACCTGGGAGGACTACATCCATAGGTAGACTGCGTGGCTGACCCAGTCTGGGTGTCCCCAGATTAAATCACGTAACCCTGCCTCTGATATTACCAGTGTATGGGCACTACCTACCTGGACAAAGGCTCTAAAACGAAGGCCCTCCTCATGGCGGGCAACAGAGGAAATAGACCCACTACCCAGAAGCAAATTACTAAATTCACCTGGGCATCCAAAGGTGACGGCAGGGACCAACCTCCTGAAGGAGAACAAACGGGTGCGCCCTCCTCCCCCGCGACGAAGTCCCTTACGCTCGAAGATGTGATGGAGGCGATTGCTGGGGTACGGACCTCCCTTGAAACATGTATTGATTCCGTTAACATCGAAGTCACCCTCCTATGAGCGGATCTCTGCAAGATGGACTCTAAAGTCAAGGATGTCGAGGTCAAGACGGCCGCCCTCATCGACGACACGTCGACCCTCCAACAGCAGGTGGCACACCTACAGAAGCAACAGCTCCTCATGGGTGAACTCCTGGATGACTACGAAGGTAGATCGAGGCGTAATAACATCCGTATCCTAGGAGTTCCGGAGCGACTGGAGGGGCTGACAACGGACCTCTTTGTGGAGGAGCTCATTCAGAAACACCTCAAACCCAAACACCTCTCTGCCTATTTCTCCATTGAAAGGGCACATAGAGTCCCTGGGGGCCGCCCGAAGCCGGCCCCCCCCCCCCCCCACGCCCCATCATAGCGAGAGTCTTCAATTTTTGGGACAGAGACTCCATCCTTCAAACGGCCTGTACGGGAGGCCCCTTGCATCTAGATGAAGCCCACATCACATTTTTCCCTGACTTCATCGTTAAAGTACAGGCCAGCCGCGGTGCGTCCATAGGGGCGTAGGGGCGTAGCCCCACTAAGCCTGGACGGACCTGACGAGCAGCATACACAAATCGAATAATTGAATTTAATTAGCGCAGCGCTCCTTCAATCCGGGTTGCGGGACACTCCTGATTGAATAGGGAGTGCGCAGGGTGTGGGGCTGGCTGGCTGGTCTGCTGAGTGACAGTCTGCAGAGCAGACGTCAGCAGGCCAGCAGCAGTTCTTGCGCATGAGGAATTTAGGGCTGCAACTAGCCCGAGCATGCGCGCTGGCAGGAAGTTCCCAGATGCTCATACGGAATAAGGGGCCAGGGGAGGAGGGGTGGTGCTCTAGCCGGCCCCGTGGTAGGAAAGGTGCCAGGGCGAGGAGTCAGTGGGGCCCCCTAACCAATCCTGGCGCTGCATGCAGCGCCAGGATTGGCTGGTCAACCGCGCCGAAGACCTGGCAATCCATTATTGGATGCCGCGCGTAGGTGGCACACAGGCTCAGGCTCAGCACTGCATGGCCAATCACTGTGTGACTTCAGCATGTGAAGCCATGCAGTGATTGGCCATTCTGTGATTCTGGACGCGCGCGCCGTGACGTTGTCCTGGGCTGGTGTTGCACTTGCTTGCTGGCTGCTGTACTTACAGTCGTTGCCACTCGCAGTCGCCATGTGCACACACACAGGCACCAGCAGCAGACGTCTGTCCTGTCCACGGTCCGAGTCCGACACTACCTGCACTTCATTGACTCGAATTTGAGTAGAGAGACAGAGACTAGAGGAAATCGTCAATCGATCGAGATAGTCAGACAGACAGAAGTAAGTCTCACAGAGTCACAGCCAAGAATCGAATATAGTAGGTGCAGCAGCCGTGGTGCAGGTTGCTTGGGCAATGGGCAGGCATGAGGCATAATGAGATTTATGATATGACATGAGGGGGGAGGCCGCGGAGCGGCGGAGGGGCCCTGCCTTAATCTTTCTTTCATTATGTCTGTGTCAGCGAGTGAGTCTGTGGCCTTCTCATCAGTGACTGAAAGTGTCTGACCCCTGACCGTCGAAGAAGGGGAGAGGGAGCGAGTCTTAAGTAAAGTTATACCACACACTACACAGTGGGGCAGAGTCACATGGCACAGAGGGGGGTGGCCGGGTGGGTAGGAACTTCCGATAGTCCTGGCCGCCGTCGTGGCCGGTACACTTCCATAGTCCTGGCCGGTACGACTAGTCGAGTCTGAGTGAAGCCTGAGCCTCATTTCACAGGCAGGGGTAGAGGGAGACTTCTTCTTTCCGATAGGCTGGGGGGGCTGCCTGGACTGTGGCTAGAGATCAGATGAGGCAGAGGCAGAAGTAGGCAGGCACTGCCAAAGGCAAAAACAATCACATTTCGCCATATTAAATAATTGAATTTTGCGGTGCGTGCATGTTCCTTTTAGATTTTACGTGTTGTAATCATCTGAATATTAACGCGGGACTGCAGGCTTTTACCTGACATATTAAAGTTTTACAGCGTCAAATCCTACCTGTGTCAAGATTTACGCAAATGTTTCCCCTGATCAACCTTCCAGCCAGCCAGTAATGTCAGCGCAGGAAACCTTGCTGTGGGCAGTCGACTAAATGCGAGTGCGACACAAAGCAAAATAAAAATCCCACAGTGAGGCAAAACGTCTGTCCTCTCTGGGAAGGGGCTTAAAAACTCTCCATCGCGTGTTTTAATGTGTACTGTACATCAGTCAAAATGAATTGAGCAACTGCTTTTGGAGGCCAACCGTCATTAGGGTTGTGAAGTCAAGTCAATATAAAATGCAATGAGTGCACAAGCGACTTGTCTAGATAAGGACGTCACACTAACGCCCCCCTCGCGCGGGGATTAAATACAGAAACAGATTGAATGTGAGATCTAAAGACAAATGTTTAAGCACAGCGAGCGATGAATGCAGCAAACTACCTGAATAAGCAGCAGCTGACAGTGCGATTAACGTGAGGTATCGTTCAGCTGGTGAACGTATTGTACAGTAAGCAAATCACTGGCACTGCAGTTGAAGGCCTGTCCATCTGTTTGGAGAGTTGCCGTGCAATCTGTGCTGGGGGGGCAGTAAATAATCCATAACCCTACAAACAATATGCCAATGCAAAAGCAGTGACTTAGCATACGAGCGCGGAGCACCTGTGGGGCTGGGGCAGAGAGACTAGTCACTGGTTAGAGAGAAAATGAAACTGAAGGTCAGTGGGGTCGGGGAGAGCTAGTCACTCACTCGGCAGAATAATCTGTGCATGCCTAACAAAGGAAAATACTTCTTTAGTTCCGATGCAGCCTTCCCTCCAGGCAGTAGGTACGCTGTCAGCTGTCTCCTTGCAGTGAAAGGCAGCGCTACTGCTACGGCCTCGCATGTTATCACGGTGGAGAACGGAGGTACACTACTTTAACAATGCAGCCTCTGCATGTATTTTCTGAAATGTGGGTTGGTCCAAACATCAGGCGAGCAACAAGGCAGATGAGGGGCAAAACTATTTTGAAACTGGAGCATGCCACGAGCAGTCCGCTCTATGTCCTTTGTCTGCTCAGGTTTTCAGAGGCTCACATCTCTTATAGGCTAATTGCCTACAGTTCCAGAGGGGAAAACAGCACATACACCTAAAGGAACCAATGTGCTTCGAACCCAAAAACTACACATCCATTTTATGGTCAAACCAAGCAGGTTTGCATTGCATAATTTGCATATTATGGGCGTGCAATAGATATGCGCGCCCCCCACCCTTCGTTTCGAACAGGAACTCTGTCCGAAGCACTCATTGTTTCCCATAAATGCATTAGTGCAGTCAGTGAAAAGCAAACACGACATGAACATAAAACAGGGCGAGAGGTCGCTCTTATTGTCCTTCCTTCTAAAGGTGTTTTCTCTCCACTACAGCAGCAGCTCATAACACCCATGTGTTGATTAAATGAACCAGATATACGGATCCCACATGCAAGCGAAAGAGAACCCACACGTTTAAAACTTGGTGAAAAACTAGAAGGTTCGGCAATTGCAGTAAAAAGCAGCTAGGGCATGTCAGCTCCCTACAAGCGTTCTATTATACTTAACCATTCGCTCTAGTACAGAGGGAAGCCTTAGGAATTAACGCAGCTGTTTGGTGCATGGAGCTTAATGGTCCGAGCAGCCATTAGTTAAAAATAAAAACGTAGTCAGTTGCTCTGTTGATAAGAGGGTACGAAGAGCCCTGCACCGGGCATCTTGTGAGCTTCAGTTTTATGGTCCATGGTTTGCTTTATGTAGACCAATGGAAGCTTGTGGTAAAAAGACAGCCACCTTTCCCAGAATGCCTCAATCTTTATTGACTTCCCTTCTGAATCAGTTTAAGTGCTAATGTATTCAATGAACATTGTAAGCTTCAGCAGTACAACTGAATTCTATGCTACTTAAGTGTGGGAACTGATGGATTAGTTTTATATAATGAAATGAACAGGGAATATGCATTTCTGAGAGCTGTGCAGTGGAGAGAGAGAAAGTGTGTGTGTGTGTATATACATTGTGAGTTCACTGGCTTCAAAAGTTTGCTGCACTACAACACAAGCATGCCAGGCCAGGGCAAGTTTTAACCAGCTTGACGTCCCTGTGGCTGGCGACAGACAGATTGTATCCCTCCTTAGCAGGTAGATTATTTGAAATAAAAGTGAGAGTTCGGGGCATAGCGCCTTGCATGGCACTCTGTTTGCAGCCATTTGGTGTTCCTTGCTCTCTGTACCAGGTTGAGACCACCATCATGCATGCGTAGGTGAGGGTAAGGGAACCCAGAGTAAGTCTACATTCACATACACACCTGTCTGAGGAGTGGAAGACACGCTGGCATCTTATGCTGGTCAGCATCAAGAGCAATGGATGGCATTTGTTTTACCACTTTGTGAAAGCTGATAATCTAAATCATTGCGACTGACATGCCTTTATTTAATTGCCTCAAGCTGTGCATGGTGCGAGCGTGAGCCACACTGTTAAAACATGGTATTTCAAGCTGGTATTTATTTTCGAGGTGGACTTGGTGTGCCCATAACTTTTAGCGTGATCTTTGTGTGCACCATGTAGCCGGTTCTTGACAACGAGATACACATTTAATGCAAGTGGGTGTCTTTGCCATTCAGGAGTCAGACATCCCTTAAGAGGAAGTTGTCAGATTTTGGAGGTTTTTTCAGCAGCATACATAAAATATGTGTTTCCTTTCACTCTGGTGACAGACTGCTGAGCAATGTGAAATAAATGCTTGGACTTAGGGGTTCACTTTGATGTATCGAAACTGGTGCTCATGTAAAGCTCTCTGATACCTGGTGTCTCTGGTCTACTTTGCTAGACAAAAGAGAAAATAGAAACATCAGTTGTTGGCCTATATATGTAGGTGCGTTGGCAGTCTTCCAGACTATGTTTGTGGTCCCAGTAATAAAATAGCAGCAGGCGGCAGCGCAGGAGGTTAATGTGCCTGCTGCAAAGAACATATACCTGATGCAGAACACAAAATGCATATGATGTAAATAGGTCAGTGAGTCACTGCTTTTGTCAGAGAGATCCTTTTGTTACTTGAAGTTTGTAAGTTAAAATTCTAACATACAACAGCGAGCTATTAACTGTCATCTAAGAAAGAGCTGGATGCAAAATGCAAGGAAAAAATTGGAGCTTTATGTTTTTCCCCCCACAGTCTTTGTTTGATGACCCTAGTGTTTCAAAAATAAATTGTCATCTTTTCATTTTCAGCACCTGAAATCCTGAAACATTACCGCATTTTGGGGCCATTTCTCAGCAAACAACAAGAGGATCCCAACCTCCTTTGCTGCTCTTTCACCCCAGCTACAACACAGCAAACACCAGTGTTAAAGGTAAGGTAAGGAAACTGATGCTATATATTTTTTTACATGAGAGTTAGGGCTATGTATGTGGTCACTCTCCAGGCCCGCAAGCAGTGTCTATTTCAGTGCCTCCAGCAACCACTGTGGCACAGAGAGGCATGAGGCAGTAAGGCTGTATTTTTAGCAGTCAGTTTGTGGAACCAAAGACTGAAAGCTGTGTAGGTTGAATATACAAGTGTGTTCATACTCTCTCTGGTATAGATAAGAATAGAGTGTAACATCTTCCTTTACAGCCTGCCAGTGCCTATTCTTCAAGAATTCACAGAGAGGTTCCTCCGCTCAAGACCTGTTTTTCTTCCCCCACCTTTCCTTGTTTTGTTTCCCTGTTTTCTCCTTGCGTGCCATTCGTTACTCTAGAGCAGAGGTCTTCACTCTGTGGGGCCCGACCCCCAGGGGGGTCGTGGAGTCCTGGGAAGGGGGTCGCAGAACAGATTCTGTCAGTTTGCCTTAGTGGCCCAGGGCTGATTGAGGGTGCTCACGGCGGAGGCCTAATTCACACCGAGGGGTGAAAAAAATCAAAGCCTCATTAACAAGTAAAAGGTCTTTTAAAGACCTGTGAAGTACTTGGGTGTGGCTTTGTGTGTGCCCAGTGAAGCTGTTTCAGCCGGGCTCACATACACGAGGGGAGGGGAGGGGTGGGGTGGCTGGGGGAGGAGGCTGTAGCCCTTTGAGTTCAATGGGCGTTGCGCGCCTGGAGCTGTGGGTCCCGCCAGTAAAGCACATGAAAGGTCCTCATTGGTTCAAGTCCCACCAGCCCTCATACCTGGTGCCTGTGCAGGAGAAATGTGCCCGATAGTCTGTTCTTCAGGGTGAGATGTTGTTACAGCCTGTCTGCCACCCCCCGCCCCCAGCAGGGAGGCACAGAGATGCCCTCCCATGAGAGAGGAAGAAGAAGGAAGAAGACACAGAGATACTGACCACCCCCCCATGAGAGAGGCACATAAAAGGTGGGTGAATGAATGATGGATGGATGGATGAAAGGGTGGATTCATGAAGGATGAATGTATGGATGAAAGGGTGGATGGATGGACGGATGGACGGATGGAAGGATGAAAGGGTGGACGGAGGATGGATGGATGTAACGATGAAAGGGTGGATGGATGGAGGATGGATGGATGGATGGATGATGGATGGATGGAGGATGTATGGATGGAAGGATGAAAGGGTAGATGGATGAAGGATGGATAAAAGGTTGCATGTATGAAGGATGGGTGGATGTGTGAAAAGGGGGTGGATGAATGATGAGTGGATGGATGGATGAAAGGGTGGATGGATGAAGGATGGATGGACGAAGGGGTGGATGAATGAAGGATGTATGGATGGATGATTGATAAAAAGGTAGATGAATGAAGGATGGATGTATGGATGGATAAAAGGTTGCATGGATGAATGATGGATGGATGTGTGAAAAGGTGGGTGGATGAATGATGGGTGAATGAATGGATAGATGAAAGGGTGGGTGGATGAAGGATGGCTGTATGGATGAAAGGGTGGATGGATGAAGGATTAATGTATGGATGGAAGGATGAAAGGGTGAACGGGTGAAGGATAGATGGATCGAAGGATGAAAGGGTGGATGGATGAAGGATGGATGTGTGAAAGTGTGGGTGGACAAATGAATGTGATGAGGTCTAACAGGCACATTTATGGTTGTCTATAGTTGTTGATGATAAGGAGTACCAGTTTCTAGACACTTTTGTCGGAAGGGGGTCCTTATGCCTAAAAAGGTTTTACAAGGGGGTCTCGGCATCAAAAAGTTTGAAGACCTCTGCTCTAGAGTCTAATAGAGTCGGAAGGCCGTAGGGGGAGACTGTGGACTTTTCTTCAAGTTCCTGACGCTCTTGCGGAACGAGCCTGGCAACCATTACACTGCTGTGCAACTTCTTCTACTCTTAGAGATGAGATTTCCATGAAAGTCTTATAGTCTGAATTCAGCACCTGAGCATAATAGGAAGGAATGTATGAAGCTCTGTGGTTATACTGAATAAGCAGCTACCTATGTTATGCCATCTATTAATGTAATAACTGCACTTTCACAATTGCTTTATTAACCTTCCTGCTTTCTCAAATTTGCTTGAAAATGCGCGATTTTTCTTCTTTTTTTTCAAAATTTTCTTGGGGGGTAATCCCCCCCAAACCCCCCATTTGGGGTTCAGGCTCGCTCGCTGCGCTCGCACGCTACGGTGCTGTATGCAAATCACTTTGCACCCCACCACTTTAAAATCTCACCCACCACCCCTGGTACAGGCCCGACGGCGCAGCTTTCTTGAAGTTAAAAGGGCTATGCGAAACAAAGACATCAAATACTCCATGCTCTTTCCCGCAAAGCTCCGGGTTGAAGCGGATGGCAAGGTTTGGTTTTTTGAGTCACCAGAGACAGCGTGGGAGTGGCTGGAAGGATGGCGTCAGGTCGGGAAACCTCGGAACAATCGTGGGGGCCCTGGAGCGGGCGTTCGTCGAGAACGTCCTCCGGAGCGATGCGACAAGTCCACGGAGGATTAACCAGCTGAAAAATGATGTTCTCACACAAACGATGGATGGCATCCATGACAAGTAGTGCCCCAACTGGCCGCCAATGCCGGGTGTTGCGGCCATGCTGGTGGCGGTGCACTGAAGACCTTGTGGCTACACTATCCTATTTATCCTGTTTTGTTCGTGGGGCGGGACGCTCATCTAAACAGTATGTTATGTTTCTTTCTTTATGATATAGCAATGCATACAGGTTAGTCTGAAATTGATCCTGATTTCTTGTTATACTATGATGCTTTATGGCGAGGGGCATGTCCGGCCCACCAAGTACCCCATTCATGTTTGGGAGGGCGACAGGCACTCTGCCAAGTTGGGGTGTGGATAGTTTTAAGTCCACGGGCAGGGGGGCAGGGCGGGTATGTGGGAGGGTGGAGGGTTGGGGGGGTTTGTTCCTGTTTTGGGGTATTGTAATCTTTGTTTTCGGCAGAATCTTTCCCTGTTACAGTCCGGGTCCCTTGCAGGGTCTAATCATGGCCTGTCAGATACATCCTGCATTTTTTTTGGTTGTTTGCAGAGTTTGCAGAGTGCTCCTCGAGTTTGGGCATAATGGACGCCACCGTCCAGCCTTTGTTGCCACCTTATCTTTGAGGGATGCTTGTCCTTGTTCCCATCTGGCTCAGCCCCTGACTGCAACCATACTCACATTGATGGCCCTGAAGTTATCTATAGCTCCTCCAGGTGGGCCCTCTAGCCACCTTTTAGCATGCAAACCACCACACTAGGGCGCTCACTCTCATGACGTGGAATGTTAATGGCCTTGGAAGCAAAATAAAGAGAGGAGTGATGCTGCAGTATTTCAAACGTCACGCTTCCTGATTTGGTATTGCTCCAACAGACACACCTGATGGGCAACACTTGTCGGGCATTTCATCAAGGGGGGTACAATCTACTGGTATACGCCGGTTTCACCACTGGCTCTCGAGGCACTGGCATCCTTGTCAAGAAAAACCTTCCACTCACCTGTACTAAGACATGGGCTGACCCCCTGGGCTGCTTTGCGGTGGCCGAGACCACATGGGAGGGACGGCACCTAAACGTTATCTCAGCCTACATCCCACCAGCACTGAGCAAAGATGCATTGACGGCCCTAGAATGATTGCTGTTAGACCTCCCCCAGGGTACACTAGTAATTGGTGGGGACTTTAACATGACGATGAATAACGCTATAGATAGGCCTCCACAGCGTGCTTCCCATAGGCAGGGTTTGGACCTTCTAGACTTTACGCAGGCGATGGGTTTGGAAGACCTCTGGCGGATGTCTCATCCCGACACCTCTTATTTCACACACTATTCCAATGCCCACAATAGTATGTCCCGCATTGATCATATTTTTTGCCACACTGCGGATGTTGGTTTCTTTCGCAACCCAAAGGGACTTCCCCAGGGTATCTCGGATCCTTCTCCGCTCTCTGTCGAGCTTACCTACCATCGGCAGGTGACCAGGGGACCCATAGTCATCAATCCATGGCTCCTGAAAATCCCTGACATCAGAGATAGCCTGCTTGAACATACCGAGTATTATTTTGCCGAGAACCTTGGTTCGGTCCGGTCGGCCGTCACGATCTGTGAAGCATACAAAGCCATTATTCAGTGGAGGGCGCTAGCTCTTAAGTCTGGATATCAACTTAAGCAGTCCGAGCTACTGCTTCAGACTGAAACCGAGTTGCTACGCCTGGAGTCAGACCTCAACACTAACACATCCGATGAGACAGCTACCCGTCTCAGACTTGAATACAAGATGATGGCCTTAGAAAAGGCTCAAGCTCCATTGTTGCAAACTCGCCACCGAGTCTATGAGCTGGGGGACAGGGCAAGTAAAATGCTTGCTTTGCTAGAACGCCGCGAACAGGGCTCTAGATGGGTTCCGCTGCTGATCCGTCCCGATGCCTCACGCATCACTGACCCGCTGGCTATAGCTGAGGCCTTTGCAGATCACCTGGAAGAGGTTTATTCCTCTAGGGCATACTAGTCAGCAGACGAATCCCGACTCCTTCTGGAGGAAATGCAGTTACCCACTCACTCCGACTCGGATAGGGACGAAATGGACGCTGATCTCACAACTGAGGAGATTATGAACGCTCTGTTTGCTATTGACTCGGGCAAGGCTATGGGGCCTAATGGTGTCCCCATTGAATTCCTCAAGGGGATGGCCCAAGAGGTGATTCCTCACTTGCAGGCTATTTTTGAGGAAAGTCTTGATCGTGGCAGTCTGCCACTTGACCAGCGCCTGGCCTCAATAGTAGTCATCCATAAACCTAACAAATCATCCACTGACTGCGGCTCTTATAGGCCGATTTCTCTCATAAATGCTGAGGTCAAAATTCTGGCCAAACTCCTGGCTAACAGACTCCTTACAGTCCTCCCCTCCCTGGTGCATGACGACCAATCGGGATTCCTTCCGGGCCGAAACACGCCCATAAACCTCCGCAGACTACACAATGTCTTGGGTAGGCATCCCTACGTACAGGAGGATGCCGCAATTCTGTCCCTTGATGCCACCCTGGCATTCGATTCCATAGATTAGTCTTGCCTCTTTGAGGTCCTGAAACGTTTTGGGCATGGCCCTGTTTTCATTCAATGGGTCCGATTACTATACACTGATTTGTTGGGCCAGGTACGAGTCAACGCCCACACCTCCAGACAATTCCAACCGCATAGAGGGACCAAACAAGGGTGTCCCCTCTCCCCCTTCCTGTTTGCACTTACCTTGGAACCCTTAGCCCATTGGATCCGATCTGATGTTTCCATCAAAGGGTTGAGGTGGAATGAAGATACGATTGATAAAATATCCTTACATGCAGATGATATTCTTGTTTATGTCTCCTCTCCCAGATCTTCCATTAACAGTCTGTTACATGTCATTACAATTTTTGGTAAATATTCTGGGTTCTCAATCAATTGGTCCAAATCGGTTTTGTTTTGTCTCCATGGCCCTCCACCCGCTCTTCCGAGAGGGTTCTCAATTGCCGTGGCCAAGGACGGATTCAAATATCTGGGCATTGTTGCTACTCTAGATCCCAAACTCTTCTACGATCACAACCTAAAAGGGCCATTACAGAGGCTCCATAGTGACGTATCTCACTGGCGTGTGTTGCCCTTATCCCTCCCTGGCAGAGCAGCTCTTTTCAAAATGTTAGCACTCCCGTGTTTTTTATATGTCCTTCAAAAATGTCCATTCCCAACTGCTGACTCCTACTTCCGTGCACTGGAGGGTGATTTGCGGCTCCTCCTATGGGATGGAAAGGCGCCTTGAATTGCCCTGAACAAACATATTCAGGGAGGTACGAAGGGGGTATTGCCTTGCCAAACATGCGCCTCTATTGCCTTGCCAAATATGGGCCTCCCAATTGGTGGCTACCAACTCCTGAATTCATGGGTCACCTACAAACACGGCCTTTTATTTAGAACGCTACCAGACAGGACGGGAGGGATACCTGGGCGCCCTATATGGTAAATTCCTCCGAAATCGCTATGTGGGACCCATGTCACAAACCATAGCTATTTGGCACCGGGCTCCCAGGAGATTGGGATGGTCTGACGTGTTTACTAAGGCTACCCCGCTCTGGGCCTCACAGAAGCTAGGTTCCCTCTGCCATCATAAGGGGTTTGATGGATGGGACATGATCGGCATCTCCACCCTGGGTGACTTGATCCACAAGGGGAAACTATTGACTTTCACCGTCTCCAACAGCGTCACGCTCTTGCCCAGACCGAGGCCTTCCGGTACCTCGAAATTACACATGCTATCACTACAAATGTTTCCGACCTTTCCTCCCTTACGGAGGCCTCACCTCTTGAGGATAGGTTACTCTCGGAGCCACTCGGGACAAAGGCAATATCTTGCACATACCGTAAATTATGCAACAATATGCCCGACTCCTTCCAGTCCCTGCAAGACAAGTGGCAGGGGGATGTAGGAAACCTGGAGGATGACGAATGGAGATCGGCGCTGATGTCCCCCAGGGAAACGGCGATAAATCACGGCTTCAGGTTGATCCAATTGAAAATCCTACATAGAATCTATATGTCTGCTCCTCTCCTGGCCAAACTGGGTAGGCGCCCTGATGACATGTGTCTCTAAGGCTGCGGACTCCCTGGTTCCTTTTACCATGTTCTGTGGTAATGTCCAGTAATCCAGCAGTTCTGGGACAGGGCGGCTCGCAAAATGACAGAAGCGGTAGGGAAACCCATTCCTCTTTCCCCTAAAGAAGGCATTCTTAACGTGTGGGGTGCCACAGACCTCACGGAGGTGGAGCTTCAATGGGTGGCCTTGGGTTTCCTGTTGGTGAAACAAGCAGTGGCAATGCAATGGGGTGCCCCCCGGAGGCCTCTTCTGGTGGGTTGGGTGGCTGAAATGGATAGATGCGTGCTGGCTGAAAAATCTGTATTTAAGATCAGGGGATGCCCCAAGAAATGGGACAAAAAGTGGGGACACTGGAATGTATATAGAGGTGAAATCTGTACCTCCCCCACTGTGGATATGGCTATGGATAAGGCTGGACCTAGACGGTGTAATGATCTTTAATGTGATTTTCCTTCTGTAATGCCCGGTAGACAGTCAAAATATCGAGTTGTTAATGTCGATGTACCATATTATCGAGTCCAAAATATCGAAGGTAAGAAATTTCGAAAACCAAAATATCGTCGTAGAAAATATCGATTTATGTGTGTGTCAAAAATATCGAAGACATGAATGTCGAAATCAGTAATATCGATGCTGAAAATATCGATTGTCAAAAATATCGATATGTAAAAGTGATTTTTTAAAGTATGTTAAGTAATGATATAGTTAAATGTTGTTTATATATAAGGTAATTTTTACATATAATTTTATTATTTTTAGTTAGAAGTGTAGGAGCGGGATGTAGAGTTTATAGGGGATAAGGGTGGGTAGTGTATTAAAAAAGTATAGTGTAAATATGGAATAATAAATTTCGCATTTGAAGTAAAAATTTAAATTTGCGAAATTTAATTCAAATTATTTAAAAATGCGAATTTTTATATAAATTTATTGAGTATAGTTGAATTATTTGTACTTTGCTTTTGGATATATATTAATAAATTGTGTAAATATATCTAAATTTTGCAATTTTTACTAAATAATTGTATATTAATGTTAGGAGCGGGATGTAGAGTTTATAGGGGATAAGGGTGGGTAATGTTTTAAAAAAGTATAGTGAAATTGTACAATTGTAAATTTCGAATTTCCTTTAGATTTCAAAATTTCGATAATTTTTAAAAATATTTGTAGTAGTCGAAATTTGATCGAAATTTAGGGAGTATATAAAACATTATGATTAATTTTTGGGTATGTACAAAAAAGTATTATAAATATTAAAATATTACATCATATTTTTATAATATTTGTACAATAAATTTAGGAGCGGGATGTAGAGTTTATAGGGGATAAGGGTGGGTAGTGTTTTAAAAATATATAGGGTAATTATATAAATTAAAATTTCGCAATTTCATATAAATTTGCGAAATTTCTAAAATTTAAAAAAATATTTCGAATTATGCGAAATGATATCGATTGTTATCGAATATAGTACTTATTTTTTAAGTTTGCTGTTGTGTATGTACTAAAATAGATTTGTAATTATAATATTTTTATATATTTTCTAAAAATATTTGTCTAATTATTTTATGAGTGGGATGTATAGTTTCAAGGGGATAAGGGTGGGTAGTGTATAAACAAAGTATACTCTAATCATAGAATTAAAAATTTCGCCTTGTATTTAATTTTTGTTTCAATTCGAAATTTTATATACATATTATTTAAATACGAAATTATGAACACTATTATGTTGTTGTTCTAAATTGAGGTATTTTGTGTATGTAGTAAAAAGTATTAAAAATATATAATTTAGTAGATATTAAATAAATAAATGTATCATATTTTTAGGAGTGGGATGTCGAGTTTATAGTGGATCAGGGTGGGTAGTTTTATCAAAGGTACATTTTGTGCGTTTAGGGTCTGTTTTTTGTGTATGTGCGAAGGAGTATTTTAAGTGTTCAGGGTCAGTTTTTGGTTTGTGGGTGAAGGTGTTTTGTAAGGTTTAAGGCTCAGTTTTTAGTTTGTGGATAAAGGGGTATTTTTAGGTTTCAGGGTCAGTTTTTAGTTTGTGGGTGAAGGTGTTTTGTAAGGTTTCAGGGTCAGTTTTTAGTTTGTGGGTAAAGGGGTTTTGTAAGGTTTCAGGGTCAGTTTTTAGTTTGTGGGTAAAGGGGTATTTTTAGGTTTCAGGGTCAGTTTTTAGTTTGTGGGTGAAGGAGTTTTGTAATGTTTCAGTGTTAGTTTTTAGTTTGTGGGTGAAGGAGTTTTGTAAGGTTTCTGGGTCAGTTTTTAGTTTGTGGGTAAAGGTGTTTTGTAAGGTTTCAAGGTCAGTTTTTAGTTTGTGGGTAAAAGGGTTTTGTGAAGTTTCAGAGTCAGTTTTTAGTTTGTGGGTAAAGGGGTATTTTTAGGTTTCTGGGTCAGTTTTTAGTTTGTGGGTAAAGGGGTATTTTTAGGTTTCAGGGTCAGTTTTTTGTTTGTGTGTAAAGGGGTATTTTTAGGTTTCAGGGTCAGTTTTTAGTTTGTGGGTGAAGGGTTTTGTAAGGTTTCAGGGTCAGTTTTTAGTTTGTGGGTAAAGGGGTATTTTTAGGTTTCAGGGTCAGTTTTTAGTTTGTGGGTGAAGGGGTTTTGTAAGGTTTCTGGGTCAGTTTTTAGTTTGTGGGTAAAGGTGTTTTGTAAGGTTTCAGGGTCAGTTTTTAGTTTGTGGGTAAAGGGGTTTTGTGAGGTTTCAGAGTCAGTTTTCAGTTTGTGGGTAAAGGGGTATTTTTAGGTTTCTGGGTCAGTTTTTAGTTTGTTGGTGAAGGGGTTTTGTCAGGTTTCAGGGTCAGTTTTTTGTTTGTGGGTGAAGGGGTATTTTTAGGTTTCAGGGTCAGTTTTTAGTTATAGGGGTACAGGGAAAACATAAATTAAGATTCTATTTAAATTAAATTTATTATATTAAATTAAATTTAATGATATTACATTATTCATTTTTTAACATTTGATTTACTATAGTAATTTATTATTATTTAATGTCCTGCAGTTACTTAAATTAATTGTTAATTGGAGTTGGAAGAGTAAATTTAATATGTTCTGTGTCCTGCACTTACTCTAATTAAATGGTGATTGTAGTTCTAATAGTAAATTAATCACTGTTTTTGAGAAGCAATTACCTAAAGTAAATGGTTATTGGAGTCGGAATATTTAAAAATTTAATTATGTGTCTTTCAAATATTGATATTATATGTATATGGGTGTATGAATAATAATTGTTATAACTTCAGTGTATAGTATGTTATTTATTTACATGCGGTATATAGAAATAGATAGAACATTACAGTTATAATACATTTGCAAAAATACATAAAAATGATTTTGTCATAGGTAATACAAAATAATGACAACAGTTTTCTTTCCTGTAAATTTTTTTATTCAACACTTGAAATATACGATCACATATACATTTTATCAAGCTATCTTTGGTATACATATAAACAAAAAAGGAGGACAATGTTCTTTTAATAATCACATTTTACAGTAATTTTCTTGACAAGTACTTTTAATTTGTAGAGAAAAAATGGTTAGTTCACATAATGCAATGTATGATATTATACATACATAATACAATTATTGTTTCTTAATAAAACATCAAACATGTGTAATGAAAAACATAAGTCACAAATTTTTAATACATATAGTGATATACTGATGATGATATTAACATATGAACACTTTTAAATGTAAAATATAATATAAATATCCTAATTAGAACATGTACATCATCATCAATGATTCTTTTAACATTACAATATTCTTATGTATGATTATTATTATTAATAAATACGTTTTAATAATAACAATTTTCACATATTAGTCATATTGTAAACAATTAAATCTGATAAACAAATACAATATTACACATTTAGTTATATAATAATTTTAATAAATATTACATTAAATATTTTTATATTTTCATACTTAATGTAATAAATATTAAAAGTATGTAATATATAATTAATATACAGGCAAAAAGATTTTCTATTCACAATATACTATACAATTTTTTTTACATTACACATAATTTCGAGCCGTATATATAACAATAATGGACATTTATAGTAGTACTTTTCACAGTTACATATAATTTGGATCGTTTATTTTGTAACCACTCTTTGTCTTTTTGCGTTAATTTGGTAAAGGGAAAGTCGCGTTTGGAAGCAGGTTCACTTTTGAGTAGGTACGAATCTACTTTTATATTTTTAAAGTATTGTAAATTAAAATTAAAGGTTATATTTGTTTTTTTGGGGTTGGTAATTAAAGTATGACTATTTACATATAATGGAGTGGAATCAATACGTATTTTCGTTCACGACTTTTTGAGCCATTTAAAATAGTTGGAGTTAATGAGTATGTGGTATAATTTAATTAAAATAAAAATAAATAGGAATGTTATGTTTATATATTATGGGATACTCGTTAGTGTTATGTCGGTGGGATTGTTTAGCTGTTTTTTTTTCTCGTATTTTCAAACAGCTATTTCCGTTTCCGATTATTTTTTTTTTTGGGAAAGGAAGTGTGTTTCAGTTGTTAGAACGGAGATGATTTACATTCTTCCTTTATATTTTGAGTTCTGTGAAATATTTTTCACACTTTAAGATAACAGTCGTTATTTTAAATGGCATTTAAATAGTTGTTTAATTTGGATGATGGATAGTTTTAGCAGAGTTAAAGAAAACATCATTAATGATTTGTTGGATTAAGTCTTTGATATTTACACATTGTATTGTCGGTAAAGGATTATCTTTATGATGTTCTATTTAAAGGTAAGTTATAAATTTATGTTATTTTATTTGGATGGAAGCAGTTTTTAAAAACAAATATTGTGATATAATAATATATTTATTTAGTCTTTTTAGAATAGTGTTAAAAAATAAATTAGACTAAATAAATATTTTTTTATTATATTAAAATATGTGTTTTATTAGATTAAGGATATTGTTTGATCTCTATCAATTAATTTAGTTATTGCAATTAGTTCAATGTTTTGGCTATCATTTTTAAATATTCCAGTCCTCTTGTTGTAGGATATAGTTGGACTTGCTGTTGAAGATATAAATACATTTGAGCAGTTTGTCTAGAGAGTTTTGGTTTCAGTTGTATGACAGATTGCTGCATACGTAGTTCCTGAAAGCTTTGCTCTTTTTGTATAGCTGTGACTAGCTTGTGTAATGTGGGTGTTGTACGTCCAGTAGAAGAGAGGAAGGCATTGTGCCAACCTTCAACAGCATTGTTCGTTTTTGCCTCTTGGTTGAGTGTTGGTAGATAGACATTCCACCAGGAAATTGCACATTTTGGCTGGCGTCTGTGGCCTGACCTATGTAGTCTTCCTACCCAGTTGTCCTCAAAGTAATCTAAAAGTGGGGCGAGTCTTTGCTCATTTTGGGTGTAGAAAGGACTTTCAATTAACAAATTGTAATGTTCGGCCACATCAGTTACTGGTACATATGCCAGAGCAATGAGATGTTTGATTTGGCATGCAAAAGTTATATTTGTTGCATACTCAACACTAAGGGCAGATTTTTGTAAATGTCTCCAGAGACATTGATTGAAATGAAAATAACATCCTTGAATGGATGTGTGTGGGTAAGTTTTCAAAATAGAATTAATCATAGCTTGCTCGAAGTCTATGATGATTTTCATTGGGAAGTAGTCGGAAGTTTGTTCTTTTATTTTTTGTAAGATTTCTGAGTAAGTTGTGGCTTGTTTGTTTGGTAATAAACAATATATGAAGGGGATACAGGTATTATGATATTGCCCATGAATTGTGTATAACTGGTAGAAAGGTTTTGGGCATATAGAAAAAGTTCCATCCATCATCCAAGTAGTACTTTCAGTTAATTTTTTTATATTGTTATTAGTTGCAAACATGATTATTATTTTGTCCTTGCTATGATTATCATAAAAAATAAATGGCTCGTCATTATGAGTAATTACAAGCTCTGGCGGAATTATGACTTCTTCAAAAGTTTTAGGAGTTGGTATATTGGGTCTACTTGCTTTTTTTGTTCTTGCTATTGTTCTTTTAATGGTAGCAATAGATGGTAGCTGACCTCTTGCTTCTTTGGGAACTTTAGGTAGTAATTCTTTCAGAATTACTTTGGTAGGTAGTTCTGATCTGGTACTTAATTCCTTGATATTTTAAAGAGTGGATCTCACTTCTATTTCCGAGATGTTTGGTGGGTGATTATGTTCAGTGGTATTTATAACACTAGTTTCCCTTGTTGTAGCACGGCCATAGCATTTATTGGAGTAATATTGTGTACACTTCCAATTCACTTTAAGGTCTTTTTGTTTCTCCTGAGTATAAATGTAGCCCATAGAGCATAACAAAAATTTGCCTTTCTGAGATGTAATAAATGTTGCATCATCAGTCATTCTTGAGTTCTGGTATCTAGAAAAGTTAATATACAAATATTAATACAATCAGAAATGTATAAAAGATTTTAAATAAAGCTAGTATTCTTCTAGTAATTTACTTACCAGCAGTAATGTTCTATTTATCGAAAGTAGATGCTTGTTCAGTTTGATGTTGTTCTTCTATTGCCACGGTCTGTTGAGAAATAATTAAGTATGTTATAGGAAAAGTTACAATTTGTTTTTTGGTAACATTTTTTTATGTTATAACGTCTCTAAAAATAGTTTTGTTTATTTGGATTTATAAAGAGAAATTTCCAAGATTATACTAACAGATGCATAAAAAGAGTAATTTTTATTTGTAGCAAATTCTATAGAGTTTATAAAGACTACTTATGTTTTATTTATGAACTTACCAAGATAATTATAGTAGTAGCAGAATGTTTGTTCTTTGATGTGAATTATCTCTTTTCTGTATCTTTGAGTTTTGTTTAGAGAGAAAGTTGATGAAAATTACTAATGCGTTTATATGTTATATAAATAATGCACATTTGTTATAAAGCATTGTTACTTATTTGCTAAAAAGAACCGGGGATGATACATGTATTATGAGAAAAAGCACAAAAAAACATATTTAAGAACAGGAAGATTATACTAACAGATGCATAAAAAGAGTCATTTTTATTTCTAGTACATTCTATAGAGTTTATAAAGACTAGTTATGTTTTATTTATGAACTTACCAAGAGAATTATAGTAGTAGCAGAATGTTTGTTCTTTGATGTGAATTATCTCTTTTCTGTACCTTTGAGTTCTGTTTAGAGAGAAAGTTGATGAAAATTACTAATGCGTTTATATGTTATATAAATAATACACATTTGTTATAAAGCATTGTTACTTATTTGCTAAAAAGAACCGAGGATGACACATGTATTATGAGTAAAAGCACATAAAAACATATTTAAGAACAGGAAGAAAACATTTTTTACACAGCATTGTAACGTTTTTTCCTCAAAACATTCTGTCTTCACACTATGTATTAAGATTTACAGGCTAAGAAACAAAGTATAGAGTTTTAAATTGGGCCAATAATTGGCAAATAACGTTAAGTAAATGTTAAACATATGTAGATACCTTTTTTAAATTTAAAGTGTCCTGTATCTTGAAGTTGAAGTATAACTTGATTTGTTTGTAGAGTCTGTTTAAAGGTAAAGTACATAAAGAAATAACAAATTAGGTTACAAATCTTGGTCTATAAGTAATAGCCAAAAAACATTAGAATTTATTAACAGAGCTATATGATTACTTACTTGTAGTTTCAGGACGAATTTTCTTGCAGAGAAGAATATAGATGGTGCTCCCAAAATTGGCAGTATGTGGTCACGAAGAATATTTCCTGCAACTTGTATGGCTGTTTGTGATTGGTTTATATAGTCTATGTGTAATTAAGTTTGCTATCTGATTGGTCAGATATGTAAAGACGAGTTACTATTGGTTAGTTTGAATTTTTTTTAAGTTAAACATTTAAGATATATCTTCTTATATAGTTTATGTTGAGGAATTGAAATGATATATTTATGTTAAAAAAAACTCTTGTAATAAATAAAGATTATGTAAAATGAGTCATAAGTATTAAATAAGTATGTTTACAAAGAGTTTATATACAAATTTCGTCAGTTTGCGAAAACACAATTTTGTACACTAAATGTTACTTAATAAATTGAAAATACATTAGTGAAGTCATTTGAAATGTGTGTATTACTTAGAGAATAGATTTATTGGTGTTATATATAAAAAATGGAGTATTATTTAGCTATCGATATTTTGATATAGACGAAAATAGTGCTATCGAAATTTTAGTATTCGATATTATTGTAGTGTGTTATATGTAGTATTGAGTGTCGATATTATGGTATTCGAAAATAATGCTAACGATATTTCTGTAGACGATATTTTTGTGCATCGATATAGTTTGCTCGATATTATTGTAGTTTTCATGTTAAGTATAGGGTGTCGATATTAGTGCTATCGATATTAGAGACTCGATGTTATAGTAGGTCGATTTTTTAGAAATCGAAATTCTGTCAGTGATTCATAATGCCCATTATATCTGATTCTGTATTGTATTGATTGTTTACTGGATGATGACTCTGCTTTTGTTTTTCAATAAAATGTTAAATAAAAAAAAAAAGAAAACTAAAGGTGGGGTGACCTTTGTCACTCTCCACTACCTGGGGGTACTTTGTACCATGTGAAGGAAGAAGAAAAAGAAGAAACGCACAAAACAACCATCAGGATATTTAGGTCATTCATGTAAAAGCAGGAACCACTCCACACATTTTAAGCATGCGTGGTTAGGTGTGTAACTCATTTCTGTCATACGTGAACACACAAGTGATTAAAACAAGGGGGCAGAGATAACTCCCATGTCTTACCCACAGCCTTCACCCTACGTACTTCATGGGAGGGGGAATAAAGGGAAAGCCCCTGTAGTCAAACCCTGGAAAATTTAAGCACAAGTAGCCACGTTAGGTAACAAGAGTCTTTAAGGTTGGTCAGATACGGAAGGTGTTCCCTTATAAACATGCATCCATCATCCACTCTCACACAGTTGCCTTACTTCATCAAGGTGCGCTTTCCGCAGCATCACCTAGCAGTATTCAGCTCTTCTCCCCGGTGATGAATGAACCCAGTGGAGTGAGCAGTGTAAGTAGTGTGTTTAATTGGTAGAACTAGCGGGAGGGGCGAGCAGTAACGCTAATTGAAACAACCTGTATGATTTCTGGTGTCTCTGCGTGCGCCAGTTATAAGTTAGTCAAAAATAGCCTGACCTCTGCCCAAGCTGTCGCTCCGATGTGCGTAGATATCCGGTGTCACATGCGGCGTTTGTGTAGATCGCCTGGTGTGCGCCTTAATCTACGAGAGCCCAACTGATTATGAGTTAGTCTGACCAGGAAGTGGGTGCCTGTTTAGAATGCATGCGTATCCAGTGTTCCAACCGGAAGTCAGGCACGAATCTCACCTGTGGTTTGGAGAAGTGCTCGGGGTATGCACATATTCCCAGCGGCGGTTCTTTTTTTTTATTAATGGGACATACCTAGTTTATGTATGCGCTGTGGTTCTGAGTCAACGCTTGTGTATACCAGGCAAAAAGAAATGCATTTGAGCTCATTGTCTGTCTAATGTTCAAATATTATGGAAAGCGTCCCATTTTTTTGTGATGCTTTAATAAAGTGATGCCAGTACTGCTCACACTATTTAATCTTATACACAAAAAGTTGAGTATACGCTTCTCAACCTAGAAGGACCAGTCATTCAGTCCACACCGAATGTTATTGAATATAAATTTTTATTCTCTACTTACAAAATTAATTTTTTGAACTTTTTCAGATTATTTTTCGATTAAAGAACCACCAGTCACTATATATACAAAAAGAAGTTTTTTCACACTATACAATTCAATTCACAACGAAGGGGTTCACTGTGTAAGTAGTGCAAGGGGTAAGAAAGGCACACACACACCATTAATGTACAGTTTAACTCACTCAACAAAGTCTTCACTCATATGACACTCAAACCACACACCGTTACTCATACAACAAGGGAAGTGAAAAAAGTGAATATTTACAAGTGGGCGGAAGGAACTATCTACTATGTACACTAAGGAATGCAAACAAAAGCTAGACTTTTCTTTTGAAAACACAAACAAACAGTCACTATGCAACTTAAAGAAAAAATTGCTCTATTCAAATGCAATATATGCTAACAACTAAATAACAATCGCTCCGGTGACACGAAGTCCCCGTGAGAAGAGATTTTGGGAAAGTTATTATTCAATCTAGAGGGGTCGACGCGTTTCGAATCCCATTACTCCTTGGGATTCTCCTCAGGACCGAAAGACAGAAGAGATCTGAAAAACATAAAGCTAACATCAGAAACACACTCACTCGGATGAACGCAAACAAAAGAGACTCTCAACTTAACACTCAGCGCGACAACTCAATAGTACCTGTACCTGTCACTTTTTTCACTTCCCTTGTTGTATGAGTAACGGTGTGTGGTTTGAGTGTCGTATGAGTGAAGACTTTGTTGAGTGAGTTAAACTGTACATTAATGGTGTGTGTGTGCCTTTCTTACCCCTTGCACTACTTACACAGTGAACCCCTTCGTTGTGAATTGAATTGTATAGTGTGAAAAAACTTCTTTTTGTATATATAGTGACTGGTGGTTCTTTAATCGAAAAATAATCTGAAAAAGTTCAAAAAATTAATTTTGTAAGTAGAGAATAAAAATTTATATTCAATAACATTCGGTGTGGACTGAATGACTGGTCCTTCTAGGTTGAGAAGCGTATACTCAACTTTTTGTGTATAAGATTAAATAGTGTGAGCAGTACTGGCAGTTGTTTTTGTTCATTTAGTTATAGGCGTAGCCTTACTGCGCTCAAGCCAAACCCTTCTTTGTTCCAAGGCTTAATAAAGTGATGGTCACATGAAATACCCTCCACAGAAAGTGAATTTGCGGGATGGGTAAAGTAGGGATTTCATTAACATGCACACAAAATAAAACACTAAGGTTAACAAATTTGTCTTATGATCCCAGGGCACACACCTCCATGATGGAAATTAGGCAGTCCTCATAGAATGGCTATTCTTCCCTTGATTTAAGTCGCATTCTGGTGCATGTTACTCCTTTAGTTATTTACAGAAGCAGCTCAGTATCTACAATTCTGCGAGACAGAGAAGACCAAGACAAGGTGATTGTTCTTACCGCTCCATTTGTAGCCAGGATATTTCATCATTAAGACCAATATCCCATGAGCGTAGATGGAAAACCCAATGTTGCTCTCTTACAAACAGAGGTTTTGCTATGTCAGTTTTGCATTTATTCCTAACCACCAGGACTACCCATCTTAGGTCAGTGTCTTTGTGGTTTGCTTCCAGGCAGTGTTTGGTTGACTTGGTGTTGGATTTCCTACACCTGATAGTGCTGCGATGTTCGGCTAGACGAGTCTTTATTTTTCTTTTGGTCATGCCCACGTATCTGTGGTCACATGGGCATGTTAGTAGGTATACCACCTCCTCCGTATTGCAATTGCTGAAGTCTTTTAACCGCCATGAGTTGCCTGTACCTATATCCACTTCCTTGGTTGCGTACGTCTGTGGGCAGGCTACGCAGCTCCCGCATGGGAAATGTCCATAAGGTCTTGACTGGTTCCAGAGTGTGGTTTGGTCTGTGTTTTTTTTTATTTTTTTTTAAAGACCTTTATTTTGATCGTCCATGGTACACAGATTCCAGCCTACAACCCCTCGGGCTGGCCACGCAGTACGTAACACGTGCATTACTTCAGATATTACACAGCCCATTGCCGTCATCCCGGGGGCACGGCGGCGTGGTAAAGTGCAGGTGTCACACTGTTTAGAGAAGGATGGTGTAGTTTGGTCTGTTGTTTCTTTTTGTAGTAACTGTGCCTGGACCAAATCATCGCGTAGGCTCCTGCTCCGCGTGAACGCGAACAGGGGTGGTGTCCATTGTTTGTCTGCGCTGTTCAGAATGGGCCATTTCTTTCTGATGATTTTTTGGACTAGATTTGATACCGGAGTATAAGTAGTGACACAGACTACCCTATCTGATTTTTCTTTGGTGGTGGTCTCCAGGAGTCCCTCCCGATGGTTGATCCTGGCCCTCTTCTTTGCCTTTTTCACAATTTTTGCAAGATAATAGCGATCCAACAGTTTCTTCTCCAGTTGGTCAGCTTGCTCTTTGAATGTTTCTATGTTAGAGCAGTTCCTACGTATTCGAAGGAACTGACCCACCGGTAGATTTTGTCGTAGGGCCCTCGGGTGGTAGCTCTCGTATAGCAATAAACTGTTTTTGTCAGTTGGTTTACTGTGTACTTTGGTACATATCCCTTCTGTGGTCATCGAGATATCCAGGTCCAGAAAGATGGCATTTTCTTTATCAATAGAGTGTGTAAACTTCAAGTGTTCATCCTTGGTGTTAATCCATTGTGTGAACAGTGTTGCTTCTCCCACCGTTCCATGCCATATGATGAGCACCTCGTATATAGCGCTTCCAGGTCTTCAGTTGCGCTGCATAGAGGTTACTCTGGTTGAAGATGAAATCCTCTTCAAACTGATGTACATACAGGCAAGCCATGCTCAGCGCAAATGTGCTGCCCATGGACGTGCCTTTGATCTGGTGGTATATCGTATCTTCGAATTCAAAAAAATTCTCAGTGAGGGCCACTTCTGCACACTCGAGGATGAAGTGTACTAGGGTTGTGAATACCCACTCCATGTTTAGTAAGATCTGTTCCACCACAGCTACAGTGCGCCTGTGTGGGATACTCATACAGAGCACCTCGACATACATAGTTATGAGTATATCTTCGGTGCTGTTTATCTCCAGGTCCCGTAGATGTCAGAGGACATCTTTCGTGTCTCGTAGGTATGACAGGGATTTCTGAACAATGAGGAACCAATCGCAGAACTGCAACAAGGGTTCCAAGAGTGATCCGGACACGATCATTCTTCCTGGTGGCGGCATTTTATCCTTGTGGATTTTCGGGAGGGTATAGAGCCTTGGTGTACGGGGGTTGTCATTGGTCAGAAACTCAGCTTCATTTCTCATGGTCCAGTCGTTGGTGACCGCCTCATCCACCATGCTCTTGATTCTATTCATGAGTCGGCTGGTGGGGTCGCTGTGGTACACTTCATAGCTGTTGGTGTCACTTAACAACCTGTAACACTCTTCCTGGTCCATTCTTAGGTTCATGAGCATGATGGCACCCCCCTTGTCGGCTGTTTTGATAACCAGATCCCTGTTGTTTTTTTAGGGACTGGAGTGTACTTCTTTCACCTTTCGTCAGGTTTTCAAAACCTTTTGTGTTTTGGAAATTGATCCTCTCAACCTCTTTAAGGAATGCCCGTTCAAACGCTTGTATGTTGCCTGGTACATTCTGGGATGGTGGTGAGGAAGTGGATTTTTCCTGAGCCCAGTGTTGTTCTCTCTACTATGTTCTTCTTCGTTGTCACCAAATAAATATCTGAGTTTAATCTTCCTGAAGAATTGCACCAGCTCTGCATTCAGGAGAAAGGGATCGTTCATTGGTGGTGGAACGAAGCCCAAGCCCTTCGATAAGACAGACTCCTCATCTTTTGTGATTAAGTGGTCACTGAGATTCACAATGTTCGTTAGTCTTTGCTCGTTGATGGACCGTTGCCTCTCCCCCTGCTCCGTGTTACTGCCCCAATTGCATCAGTGAAGTATGTCTAGTCCCAGATGATGAGAGTTATCAGTAAACTGAGTCGATTGGGCCACCCGGGCCCAGCCTCATTTTCCATCCAGTTTTTCGCCTAGTCTCTCAATGACCCCAAAGTCTTGTTCTCCTCCAGTTCCTCTCCAAGTCTCTCACTGACCACAAGTGACTGTTCTCATTTAGGCTTCTGTTGGTTGTTAATGTTGCCACCTTGTACTTTTTGCTCCGCTGGCTTCTTTGTAAGTCCTTAAGCCACCCCATTCTCTTCAGGTGTTGGACCATGTCCTCCTTTGCTGCTGTAGTATTGACAGGTGTGCTTGCCTAGCCTTGAACCCCTCCCAGACAGACGAATGATCATCCAATGAACTTCTGGCCGTCTGCTGGCACCACCCTCCTGCCCACCCAGGAGTAATAAAGCAGGACACAACTTGCTGGTGTGGGTGTGTAAACAGCCACAGTTTAACATCAACATAACATCATAAATCATCATTTTCACAAGTTAGCGGCCATTCATACGCTCCATGCATCATGTACATTTCAACATGTGACTGTCATAATTCCTGGCATTCCCTTGCTACCAAAATTCTGTGTAGGCAGCCCTCAGACCTTGCTTAGGCTGCAAGTGCTGTGTCCGCCTGGTGCCTACCCTCTGCTGGCCATTTGCCTGCTCATGGTGCCCCTGCTGTGAGGCATCCCAAGGACATTGTTCGAGCGCCTGCAGCTCCCCCTTTCTGTCCTCTGTGCTGCCTACCACACTATGCTTAGTAAGAACGTGTCCATCCCCACCCCGGACCAATAGAACCAGTCCGCTGCATAATTGCCCAGGGTTTTGAGAGTGACGAGCCCATGCCTGACAAACCTCAATCCATTGGCTCTACATCCATCTGAAATTGAGATGTTCGGTCTCTTCCAAGACTTCTCTATCACCTTATGGTCAATCGCCCCCCTCCACCAGTGATGTAACTCAGGCCCCACAGACCCCACGGTGCGGGGGCCCCTACACTCCAGGGGGACCCCTCAGCACAGTACTCTGGCCGGAGAGCTTCAGATTGAGTCTAGAGGGGGCCCCTCCATGTACCTTGCAGGGGCCTTCCTCAAGTTTCGTTACACCAGTGCCCTCCCCTCAAATCAGGCTATGACTTCAGACCATACAAGATCCGCCGAGTGAACCAGTCTGATGATTGCTGTGAGGTCAGCCGTCATTTCAACCTTCAACTCCTTCCTCCCAAGTCGTTGCCCCCTAGGTGGACCAGGACAGCATTGGGTTTGTCCATCCTCTGTAATGCATTCTGGATTGGAGGTAGCGGCTGTGCCCCCCTCATACCGGAACTTCCTTGTCATGTCACCGATGTGTTCTGCAGCCAAATCCCCTTGTAGTCCTTCCATGCTGCAGCCCACTTCTGGGCCCTCACAATGTAGGAGTGGCCGAGGATCCAGATCGCCACCTGCCTCTGGGAGGCATTGCTATAAAAGAAACATTTCTCAGAGGACTGTGGGTCTGATGAAACCTTTAAAGACTCCTGAAGCCCAGCGACCGATTCGCTTTATGCGCTCTTCGCAAAGTCTGCATGCCGCTGCTGGCATCCCAGAGCCTATGCGGAAGGTTGCAACCCAAATTTCTTGGGGGTAGGCCCACTCTGCGTAATGCCTTCTTGAATACTGCTGTTGCTTTGAGTACTGTTGTGGCCAACCTGCAGAAAAAGGAGCCCTCCAAGTCCCTTCATGTGGCCAGTTTCACAAAGTAAGACAGTGCGCAAAGATGGCTTGTGCCCATGCCTTGCTTTTTCCTCTAGTGAATGCCCATTTTTTTTACATTGCTTACCTCTTGGAACAGTGCCCAGTGCTTATAATATTTCAGTGCAGTCTTGGGGGCTGGCGCATTGTCCACCAGTGCAGTTAAGTCTGCTCTACCAGGCTCCACAACCATGCGAGGATGTGTGTCATGTTATGATCAGCTCATGGAGCCAGCCAACTGAATCTCTTCACTAAAAAGGAGAAAGAGCATCAGCAACTGAATTGTAGCAACCCGACATATGTCAGGCTCTAATGGCTATGTTTCATCTCAACTGGGAACTGACCAGTTGGCTTAGTAATCATACCAGTGCTGGGCAGCGTGCAGTCACCAGATTCAGCGCTTTTACTACAGCATGGTTGTAAAACCATAATGTAATCTGTCTGTTGGCAAGGTTGTCCTCCCAGATGAAGAATGCCACAATGTTGGGGAAGAACCCTAATAGCATGATATATTTTCAGATTTTCCTTTCTTGCCAGGTGGCAGGCCAGCGGGCTACCAACTAGGCTAAACCTAGGATGCTCCTAAAGCCTTCTCTCCTGGCGGCACCAGCCTACAGTTCCAGTTAGCCAGCTTTGACCGATGGTTCTCACCATATGAGAGTTCCATTGCAGTTAGCTAAGAAGGCGGCCCACTGCACAAATCCTTCTTTACTCCCTGCATACGCCTAACCCTTTGGTGCTTTTTTGTGAGTCCCTTTGCTTTTTTGATAAACAAACTTTATTGAATGTTAAGGTCAAAGGAGCTAGCCGGGCGGATACAAGCTAGTACGGCCTTTGAAGCATACATTATGAAAGAACACACCATGATCACAGGGAATGACTGCACAATTATACATTTAAGCGGACACTGTAGATGCTGATCAAGGGCTTCAAGCAACAACTGAATTACAGTAGATGACCCAACCATTTCACCCACATCCACCTGTGTTTTTGGGGGCAACCCAGTGATTCAAAGATCAACTATTCCTTCTGGGCGTACCAGCCCACACCCCGCCTCTATTGAGTGAGGGATTGGAGGGATAGGACTTAACCACTTTGCAGGCATGTCACGCTTTGCAATCAGGAGGACTGTGCCCAGAATGTGTACCATTGACACCCTCCAGTACCCCAAGAAGAATGAAAAGGGGCGAAAGACATCAGAGAGGTCTCTAGTCAGTGCCGACCAATAGCGATGTATCTTCATATGGAAGAAGTCTGCCGGATCAAACTCACAGTTCAGGCAAACAGCCTGAGGGCCAAGGCCTGCTCGGTGTAAGTGGGTGGTGGGGGAGATAAGCAGCATAGAGATAGAATGTCTATAATAGTCATAGTCTGGAGGAGATTGTAAGCACATGAGGGGCCATCAGGGCGTCTCGCCAATCTTCGTCATCAAAGGGCTCCACCCAACCCTCCCACTGAGATTTGAAATGATCAAGGGAACCAGCTGAGTTGATAATGAGGGTGCGGTAAATCTGAGAAATGCCTCTGCGGCCAATGTCACCCATAAGGAGATTGACATCCAGAGGGTTAAATTCAAGGAGTTCATCGTTGTGAACATGTGCATGGTAAAATGTAGAATGTGCCAGTGTATACTATTGCTGGAGGTCAGAAAAAGATTGTATGTATGTCACCAGCCAGAAGTCCCATAATTGTGAGATGCCAATGAGGTCCCAGGCCCTAAAATCACTCAACGTGGCCACCTCCCCAAGCCAAGTGCCATATCACAGAGGGGTGTGTTGGGTAAGTCTGCCCTCCCACTGCATGTGATGAAGTGCCTTTCCATGCCATCCATGCCATCAATACCACTCGGATCACCAAAGGCATGGAAGTGGGAATTGGGGAGCCATAGAGCATAGCCTGCAGGTGAGGAAAGCCAAGAGAAGAGACCTCCAAGTGGTAGGCTGGGTCGGACCAGCCTCTGTTGAACCAGTCATGTATAACCAGGAGGTTACAGGACAAGTAATACAAATACATATGGGACATACCCAAACCGCTGTCAAGCGGGCCCTGTTGACAGTGGGAGAAGGCCAGGCAGGCCTATGCTCCCCACCACAAGAAAGAGCATGGCCGCATCCAGTTCCCAAAACCATGACCGGGACAACAGCAGTGGAAGATTTTGAAAGATGTACAGAAAACGTGTCAGGACAAGCAATAAAGTGCCATTCGGCCTAGGACAGTAAGATGAAGGATATACCATTTCATCAAATCCGCCTTTGTTTTCTTAAGTAATCAATCAATCATTCATAGGCATTTATACCGCGCACTACTCACCCGGAGGGTCTCAAGGCGCTTTGGGGGGAGGGGGGGGGGGGGTCCGCACTGCTCGAACAGCCAGGTCTTGAGCTTCTTCCTGAAGGAGAGGTGGTCTTGGGTCAGGCGTAGGTCGGTCGGGAGGGAGTTCCAAGTCTTGGCGGCCAGGTGGGAGAAGGACCTTCCTCCTGTTGTCGCTCTGCGGATGCGGGGGACGGCGGCGAGGGCGTGACTGGTCGAGCGGAGATGGCGTTTGGGAGCGTAGAAGTTGAGGCGGCTGTTGAGGTAAGTCGGGCCTTGGTTGTGTAGGGCTTTGTGTGCGTGGGTGAGGAGCCGGAAGGTGATTCTTTTGTTGATCGGGAGCCAGTGCAGGTCTCTCAGGTGTCTGGAGATGTGGCTTCGTCTGGGGACGTCACGGATGAGTCTCGCCGAGGCGTTCTGGATACGCTGGAGTCTCTTCTGGAGCTTGGCGGTGGTTCCGGCGTAGAGGGCGTTGCCGTAGTCCAGACGGCTGGTGACGAGGGCCTGGGTGACCGTCTTCCTGGTCTCGGTGGGGATCCACCGGAAGATCTTACGTAGCATGCGCAGGATGTTGAAACAGGACGAGGAGACGGCTTTGACTTGTCTGGTCATGGAGAGGGAGGAGTCCAGGATGAAGCCCAGGTTGCGTGCGTGGTCTGTCAGTTTGGGTGCGTTTGGGTGCATTGCCCAGGGCGGGGGGCCACCAGGAGTCGTCCCAGGCGGAGGGTGAGGAGCCCAGGATGAGGACTTCCGTCTTGTCTGTGTTCAGTTTCAGGCGGCTGGTCGTCATCCACTCAGCCACGCCTTTCATCCCTTCGTGTAGGTTGGCTCTGGCGGTGGCGGGGTCGTTGGTCAGGGAGAGGATCGGCTGGGTGTCATCAGCGTAGGAGATGATGTTCAGGTTGTGTTGGCGTGCGATGGCCGCAAGGGGGCTCATGTAGACATTGAAGAGGGTGGGGCTGAGCGAGGAGCCCTGAGGGACGCCGCAGATGACTTCCGTGGCTTCTGATCTGAACGGGGGGAGGCGGACTCTCTGTGTCCTTCCGGCGAGGAAGGAGATGATCCATTCCAGTGCCTTCTCCTTGATTCCGACGTTGCTGAGGCGCTGCACTAGCGTGCAGTGGCAGACAGTGTCGAATGCCGCGGAGAGGTCCAGGAGGATGAGGGCCGCTGTTTCTCCGTTGTCCAGCAGGGTTCGGATGTCGTCAGTGGCAGCGATGAGGGCGGTCTCGGTGCTGTGGTTGGCCCGGAAGCCTGACTGAGATGGGTCGAGGGATCCAGTCGTCTCGAGGAAGGCTGCCAGTTGCTTGTTGACGGTCTTCTCGATGACTTTGGCTGGAAACGGGAGGAGCGAGATGGGGCGGTAGTTCTTGAGATCGGTGGGGTCCGCCGTTGGTTTCTTTAGTAGAGCGCTGAGTTTGGCGTGCTTCCAGCTCTCAGGGAAGGTGGCGGTGTCGAAGGAGGTGTTGATGATGTCCCGCAGGTGGGGTGCGATGACAGCGTCGGCCTTGTTGAAGACGTGGTGAGGGCAGGGGTCGGTTGGAGATCCGGAGTGGATGGAGTTCATCGTGCTGATGGTGTCTTCGAGGTTGATCGGTGTCCAGGCGTTGAGGGTGGTGGTGGGGGGCGTTGGTGTGGTCGTGGGGAGCGTTGTTTGTGTGCTGAAGCTGTTGTGTATGTGAGCGATCTTGTTGTGGAAGTAGGAGGCGAGGGAGTTGCAGAGGTCTTGCGATGGGGTGATGTCGTTGGTTCCGGCGTTGGGGTTGGAGAGCTCTCTCACGATGTTGAAGAGTTCCTTGCTGTTGTGTGCGTTGTTGTCCAGCCGGTCCTTGAATGCTGTTTTCTTGGTGGCGTGGATCAGTTGGTGGTGCTTTCGGGTGGCGAGCTTGAGGTTAGTCATGTTGTCCGGTGTAGGGTCTTTTCTCCAGGCTTTCTCGAGGGCACTGCAGTTCTTCTTGGAGCTCTTGAGTTCGTCGGTGAACCACGGGGCCTTCTTGCTTCCGGGTCTGCTGGGCGGGGTCCTCAGAGGGGCGAGTTCGTCCGCGCAGGTGCAGATCCATTTCGTGAGGTTGTCGGCGGCTTGGCTGGGGTTCGCTGAGCTGGCGGGAGGGTGCTGGCTTAGGGATGCGGCGAGTTGGTCGGCTGTGATCTTGTTCCAGCTTCTTCGTGCAGCCTGTTGTTGGTGGTGGTGGACCGTGGTCCTTCTGAAGGTGAAGTGGATGCAGCTTTGGTCCGTCCAGTGGAGTCCAGTGGCGTGGCTGAAGGCGATGTCTTTGCTGGACGAGAAGACGGCGTTGAGTGTGTGTCCGGCGAGGTGGGTGGGGGTGGTCACCAGCTGCTTGAGTCCGAGGGTGGCGAGGTTGTCAAGCAGGGTGGTGGTGTTGCGGTCGTTGTTGTTCTCCAGGTGGAAGTTGATGTCCCCGAGGAGGATGTAGTCAGCGGAGGGGGGGGCGTGCGGGCTGATAAAGTCAGCGATGTCTTCGCTGAATTGAGTGCGTGGTCCCGGGGGTCGGTAGATCAGGGTGCCCCTGAGGGTGGTCTTGGGGTCGGTGTGGATCTGGAAGTGCAGGTGTTCGGCGGTTGTCAGGGTGTCGTCGGTGTTGGTCGAGATGCGGATGCTGTTCCTGTGGATGATGGCGATGCCTCCTCCAGTCTGCTTGTCGCGGTCTCTCCGTATGATCTTGTAGCCCTCTGGGATGGCGATGGCGATGTCGGGCGCTGAGGAGGCGTTCATCCAGGTTTCCGTGAGGAAGGCGACGTCAGGAGCTGTGGTGTCGAGGAGGTTCCAGAGCTGGACGGCGTGTCTGTGGACGGAGCGGGTGTTGAGCAGGATGCACTTCAGGTGGTTGCTGCTGGTGTTCGGCTTGGTGGGCGCTGGTGCAGTGCAGGTACGGATGCAGGAGAACTTGCAGGACTGGCAGGTGAAGGGTCCGTGGGTGCGTCTCAGGGTGGCTCGGTATCATCCAGGGGTTCGGCCGGTGTTGAGTGCGTTGAGGGTGGTGGCGTCGTACGTCCTGTGGGTGGGCTGGGGTGTCGCTGGGCGGCCCTGTGGCGGCTGGGGCGTCGCTGGGTGCGAGGCTCAGGCAGGTAAGGAGTAGCAGGCGGGAGGTGCGGGGGCGACCAGGCCGAGGGCACAGTGGTCAAGTAAGGGTTGCAAGTTGAGGGCCCAAGTGAATTCAGGATGGAGATGAACCTGGATGCTCAAATATTTAAAACAAAGCCTACAGATGGGAATTGAGGACTGCCAGTCAAAGCAATCCCTAGATGCGGCCAGCGGAACCAGCCCAGATTTGGAAAGGTTCATCTTCAAGCCGGAAGCCTTCCCAAAGGCATCCAGCAATTGGAGGCATTGGGGACGCTGTCCACTGGATTTACAAGATAAAGAAGGACGTCATCTGAATATAGTGCAATGTGGTCCTCATGCCCCCCACCCTAGACCCAACCCTTGTATTGCAAGTCCGTCCGGATAAGTTGGGCCAAGGGCTCCATAGCCAGGGCAAAGAGAAGGGAGGAAAGGGGGCACCCCTGCCTAGTTCCCCGCTTTATAGGAAAGGGATCCGAAAAAACCCCATTGACATGCACACAGGCCATGGGTTTTGAGTAAAGAACACAGACCATGTCGCAGAAAGCACTGGCCGAAACCCCCACAGACCAGCACCTCTTTTAGGTAGGCCCAGTCCACCGTATCAAACGCCTTTTCAAATTCAATGAGTAGAAAGGCTAGAGCTAAGGGCAGAGGATGACGGTGGGCTAGGGCCACATGGAGTCGACGGATGCAGTGTCTGGTGCTCCGGGAGGGCATACAGCCACATTGACCTCATGCACCAGCGTTGGCAGCACTCGTTTTAATCGATTCACCAATACCTTGGTGAAGATTTTTGATTCGCAGTTGAGCTGTGATATAGGGCGATAATTGGTACAGGACGTGGAGGTTGGCTGGGTTTTGATATTACTACTGTTGTGGCAGCATCCAGACCATCGGGGAACTTCCTCGTAGAACGCCAGCAGCAGATGGAGGAGAAGATACCGGAATGTCTCGTAGTACTCCATGGGGAATCCGTCTGGGGCGGGGGTCTTCCCAGAGGCCAGGCCAGAGATTGTGTCCCCAATTTCCTCCATGGTTAGGGGTTTGTCCAGTGCATGTGAGTCCACCGGAGAAAGATTGGGGAGAGGGATCGAGTCTATAAAAGATTGGAGCTCTGCTGGGCCCCGGCCCAGTGGCGCATAACAGACCTTCTAGGAGTACCGGGCAAAAGTCTGTACGATCTCCAAAATAAATCACCGCAAGCAGCCCGAATCATCCACCACCTTGGGGATAATCCGATTTTCCTGATGATGGGAAGCTAGCCATACATTTTTGTCCCCCCAACCATATATTTTAGAAGTGGTGGCTCGCCAAAGGAGTGTAGCCGCCTCCAGGGAGTGTAAGCGAATAGCTTGATGGACGAATTCAATTAACAGGAGACATGGTCATTGGGGTCTGCTCCAGGCATCACTCCAGGCGCAGGGCGCGTCTCCATTTGGGCAGGGAGAGAAGGCTTCTCATGTTCCTGTGTTCTGATCAGGTGCTTAGCAAACCCACAAAGGGTTGCCTTCCTGGCAGCCCAAAGGGTGCCCATGCAGGAAACTGACTCCTCATTATCACAAAAGTATACACCCAGCTCGGTTCTCAGCGCTTGAGCAAAAGTCTTGGCTTGGAAATACCAGGCATTAATGTGCCACATAGGAAATACCCCCAGAGGAGAGTGCCTAATGCGCAGCTGGATCGGGGAATGGTCAGAAACACCCCGTGGTAAAATAAAACTTTGAGTCACCGACGGACAGTCGGTGGTGGGCAAGCAAAAGAGGTCTATGCACAAGTGAGTGTGGTGCGCAGACGCTGTGTGGGCGAATTGGCGGAGGTGAGGGTGCCAGGACCTCCAGGCATCACAAAAGCCCTAGGCAGTGGTCCAATCAGAAAGCTGGCGTGCCCCAGTGTTTCTAGAAAAGTTGGGCAGACTGGAACCATCCAGGTCAGGATTTAAGACTACATTAAAATCGCCCCCAATTATAGTGAGCCCCTGTGGGATGCGCATGAGAAGTTCTCAAAGATCCAGGTAGAGTGTTAGGGAGGTTGGAGGGACATACACACTCACTAGGATAACAGACCCCCCCCCCCTCTAGTTTGCCTTCTATGGAGATGAAGAGCCCCTGTGGGTCGTGCAACATCTGGGAAACTACCAGGGGGACTGAGCGGCACAGGAAGATGGCCACTCCCCTCGAACCCCGGGAGCACCCTGCATGGAAGGCCCTAGCATACCCCTTACGTGCCAGGAAGGGACACCTTTCGCCAAGATGTGTTTCTTGAGGTAGAAGGGCCTCTGGGAGATAGTGGTGAGCAAAAGTAAAGACAGCAGATCATTTCACCTGGTCCAAAAGACTGTTAACGTTCCACAATAAGACCTGGAAAGTCATAAGTTGAGTGAGCTGGGCTGGGAACCGTGGGGTGTCAGATGTCAGCAATACAGTGTCGAAGCTCAGCGCCCATCTTGGTAGGTCCGACAAATTGTGCAAGTGCCTAGACAGGAAGGAAGCAAATAGTGAACAGAAAACTGAAAACCCCCCAAGCCCCAACTCCCATCCCTCCCAACACTTCTACCCAAGAAGCATCTGTCGCCCAAGGGAACCTAAGTATCAGGGAAAACATTATGCACCACATTGAGAATTCGTAGTGACTAAACAGGGGAAACCCAAGAGTTGAGTAGACTTTAAGAAGAGTGCTGCTGGCCGTCAACAAATAGTTTTGAGGCCCAAACCTAGATAGGTATTGTGCCTGATGTTTACACCAATGAGACTGGTCTGGACACATGACCAGGACCTAGGAGCTATTCAGAAAAAGAATGCTAGAACTGTCAAATAACAGGGTTGTGATAGGGATCAGAATCCAGCCGAAGGACAGAGTGGTCCACCGACCCCGCCAGAGAAAGGGTCACATTGTCCCAGCCATCGTTTTCAGTGTCCATGGCTTTGTCCACAGGTGAACTCTTAGACAGCTGTAGCTAGACCTGGGAAGCATTAGGTGGTGATACCAAGCGAGCCACCCGCGACCCCTCCGGTAGCGAGTTTGTGAGTCCCTGTGTTAACCAGGTCAGTAGTCTGGCAAATGTTCCACCCACTGAGATTACTCTGCTGCCAAAGTTAAGCAAGCAGATGCCTTCCATCATATCCAACTCTATACCTAAGAAGGTCAGGCGAGTGTCCGGGCCTTCCATTTTTTCATGAGTCAGGAGACCCCTAGCTCCTTTTTCAGCTCAATGAATTTATTCAGCAGGGCCCCTCATTGCAACGTGCCGGGTTTTCCAACAAATAGGAATTCATCTAAGTAATGCAGCCCCCCCAGTGCCTTGTTCCCAACTCCCATTCCAAGCAACTGCTAAAAGTTTTAAAATAAGCACAGGAGATCGCATAATCCATGGGGAGGCATTTGTCATAATAGAATGCATTGTTGAGCTGAAAACCCAGCAAGTGATAGCTCTCTGGGTGTACTGGTAGGAGGAGGAATGCAGATGTGATGTCTGCTTTAGCCAACAAGTTCCCTCTTCTGGTTGTTCTCAGCCTATCAATTGCATTATCCAGTGTGGTGTAAGGCACTGAGCATTTTGTTTTATTTAGCCAATCGTTAATTGAGTCCCCTGAGGTGTATGACAAATGATGGATGAGGTAGAATTGTCCCTCTTCTTTTTTCAGGACCACACCAAAAGGGGAAACTACAAAATGGCCAAAGGGTGTGTCCGGGAAAGTGCCCACTATCCTACCCAGCCAAAGCTCTTTGCCACTTTTTGCCTGGCCATCTCAACATTCTCCTACATGGATTTAATGTTGTGACTATGGCAATTAACTTGGGGGCTCTGGTATGGAATGGTGGAATGATGAAGCCTAAGGAAAACCCTTCTCCTTTTTGAGGATACCTGTTTAATATTTGAGTCAACTCCCTAATCCGAATGGGAATTGGAGAGCGCTTCAGTGGGCACAGGCTCCTCCTCTGCCCCTGCCACCCCCACCAACCTTCTATTTTTTGGCATTGTTCCTTCTATCAATGGCTCCCTTGGCCTTTTTGAAGTCAACCGCTGGGTGCAGTCCCCACAGTACCTGCATGCATTCCTAAACTTGCAAGACTGTCCCATTTACAGTCATCCTTGTCATACTTCCAGCATGTTGTTGTGCGGTTCTTTCCAGACTTTCCCCTCATACATGCTTTACTCTTGCTGCCCTGTGGTTGCTAGTCGTACTTTACATGGCCACTGGCTCTGGGTAATAAACCCTATTGCGCACTGCTGTGCTGAATTATGGATGCCCACTTTCATGTCCTTTTAACAGAAAACAACAATTCCTGTGAGCAATCAGTCAAAGATACTTACTACATATTAGCACAATCACAATAATTGGAGGCAAAGATAAAAGGAATATAGCAAAAATATGGTATGAAAATAAATCTATATATATAAAAACGAAAGTATGTCTGTTTGTCCTTTATGCATTACTACACCATTCATCCGATCGCCATGAAACTTTGAGAAGTTGTTGAGTACACTCCTGCGAAGGTTTCTGGCAAACAAAAAAAACAATAATAATTGGTTAAAAGTTGTTGAGTACACTCCTGCAATGTTTTCTGGCAAAAAAAAGAAGAAAAATGTGTTAAATATCGGCCCCAGGGCCGTCATAATCTTTCCAATACTGAACGTTTACAGTTTACGGTGCGACTCGCTTTTGCAATGACCATCAACAAAGCACAAGGACAATCACTGCAAGTGTGTGGACTAGATTTGGAGAATCCGTGCTTCTCACATGGACAACTGTATGTGGCCAGCTTACGCGTCGGAAAACCTTCTGATTTATTCGTGTACACACCAGACGTAAAAACAAAAAATACCGTGTATCCACAAGCACTCGAATAAATAAACAGAATTAAAACTTCTTTAAAATTAAAACACTTTAAAATGTTTTCCATATTAAAATGAATATGTTTCAATAAAAATGACACAATGTAATTTGAATGTTATCATAACAAGTTTCCTTAAATTTCCTTTCCTCTGAGATCGCAGTAACGCTCGACGGGTAAGCTAGTTGCTTTATATAATGTAAACACATTATTTTATATCCAGTGCATGGTGTCCAAAGTGATTGTGAAACCTATATTTCAAGGTTGTGACTCATTGTGACATAAAAACAAGGTTTCATCAAAAATGCACAAAAGCAACCATTAAATCAATACATAATACGTGCTCGCAGCCTACTAATACAATAATAGTAGCTGACAATGGTTTACTTCACTTAGTCGACGACGTTTCGACCCACTTGACAATGTGGGGTCTCATCAGGACCTAGCAATGAAGGGCCACCTAAAAAATAATAACGAAGGTTTCAGTAATTGGGTATGGTGGAGAAAACTAAAGAATTGCCTAAAAAGGGTAGATTGTCAATCGGTAATCATACCTGGGGATGACTGTCAGATAACATGGTGTGCATCGTGTGGAGGTGAAAAGAGAAAGAGGGTACTCACATAGGGCCCAGCCGGGCACTGGGGGATGAGAAATGGGGAATATTTAAAATAAATAAGGGCACACAGGTTACATACTCCATGTCACCAGCTTTATTAAAAATAGAACTTACCCTATAGGGGAGAGTACTGTCAGTCAGGATGGTTTTAGATAGAAGGCCTTAATAAGCTCAGAAGGGCGATAAGTTGTTGTCATGAATTTCTGAAAAAAGAGGGTTGGGAAACCCCGCATTTAAACGGGGAAAGAATATTAAGGATCACCTGGTTCATTCCTCCACTCAAAACAACCCCAGGCAAAATTCTAGAACATTAGAATCTGTGTGAGGGCTGCCTGAAATCAAAGGACATCGCAAGTATGGAAATTGTGTGGCATGTGCCTTGACATTTAATATAGACAGATACCTTTGAACATGGGCAAGAGATTATCTCAACTTTTTTTCAAACTGCAATACAAGGAATGTGGTATATTGTATATGGTGCCCTTGTCAACTAACATACATTGGAAAAATCTCCCAACTGATAAAAGCTTGAATAAGCCAACATCGAAGCAGAATACGGTTTTCCATTTTAAGTGCGCCTTTGGTGGCTCATTTTATCGAAAAAGAAACACACAGCAGATGAACTGAAGTGGTAAGTGGTTTAAAAAGCTGTCATCCCTGAAAGAGGTGACGATCTGACGCATATACTACAGAGGTTGGAGTGCCAATGGATAGATCGTATCAACTTCATTGAGCAAGGACTAAACACGGCTGAAGAATGGCGTGGTTCTGTCTCCACCCTGTTAAATTGAACTCTTAAAGAACGTTTGAGACACACTACAGACTATAAAGCATACATGAAGAGTTCTCACCCAGCTATAAAGTATTGGTTATAACTTGTTCCTAAAAATATGTATTTGAAGTTCATATGTGACCATTGTTGTTTCCAGGACAGATGGATATATTTTACATACTCACAGCTAATTGCATGATGAATATGCCCATATTTCACAATTTTCATAGACATAGATAAAATTCTCTTTAGGAACCACGTGGTAAATGTATGCTTAATCCCAGTTTATCCTGTTTTTATTCCAGTTCCTCTCGTTTTTTTTTGTGGTGATTCCCCTCCATTCAGGCCTTTTTCCCACCCAATTTATCAACTTTTATCTTAAGGACATGGAACAGTTTGTGCCTTGTCTTTTATATTAGTTTAGTCTGCTCGCATAATCCTGGCCAATAGAGTGAGCCGTGTGCACATAAAACGAGACTAATTCCTTGCATTCGGTCTTGTCATTGCACCAGGAGAGACAGACAGGTGCAGTTCTCTCCTCGAGGCAAGAGTGATTCATCTCCGCAGCTCAACTTGGAAGCCCAGCATATTCAATTATCATCTCCACACCGGGTAAGAGTAGTTCTGTGCCCGAGTGTGTGGTAGTAGGCTGGAAATTTGTTGAATACTTATTCACTCGTTTCTCATTCTGATTGTAGGTAACTAACAGACGGAATGGAGTCATGTTCTTGTGAGGCTTACTCAGAAACCAGCCCCTTTACCACGGGTAAGAGATCTCCGAACTAGTCACGTCAGAAATTGATTTATTGTGCAATATGTGTATTTACTGGGTTTCTCACCCCTCTTTTTTCAGAAATTCATGACAACTTCTTTCGCTTCCGAGCTTATATATATCTTTCTATATAAAACCATCCTGACTGCCAGTACTCTCCCGCTATAGGGTAAGTTCTATTTTTAATGGAGCTGGTGACATCGAGTATGTACCCTGTGTACCCCTATTTATTTGAAATATTCCTCATTTCTCATCCCCACAATGCCCGGCTGGGCCCTATGTGAGTACATCACGTTATCTGACAGTCATCCCCAGGTATGATTACCAATTGACAATCTACCTTTTTGAGGCAATTCTCTAGTTTGTTCCAGTATACCCCTTTACTGAAACATTGGTTATTATTATTTTTTAGGTTCCCCTTTATTGCTAGGTCCTGATGAGGCCCTACATTTTCAAGTGGGTCGAAACGCTGTCATCTACTATTATTGCATTAGTAGGCTGCCAGCACTCTTTATGTATTGATTTAATGGTTGCTTTTGTAAATTTTTGATGAAACCTTGTTTTTATGTCACAATGAGTCACAGCCTTGAAATATAGGTTTCACAATCAGTTGTGACACCATGCACTGGATTTAAAATAATGTGTTTACATTATATAAAGCAGCGTATTTTTATAACAAATTTGTGCTATATGCCTTTTCTCTTTCCGACATCTCCTGGCCTTCAATTATTGTGATTGTGCTAATATGTATTAAGTATCTTTGACTGATTGTCCACAGGAACCGTTGTTTTCTGTTAAACTGTAAAGTACCCTGGTTCCGTGTGAGTAGGGTGTCCCTTGTTTCTTCACACACAACTTTCATGTCATAGTTTGTGATACCCCCTGTCATTACAAAAACCCTATGCGGTGTGTGTCCCCCACTTGGCGCACTGCATTCTCTGCATCGCCGGGCGCTTGAAGCTCAGCCTTCATTGCTAGCCCCTCCTTGTCTTCTCCAGTATCAGCCACTTTGGCTGCTGCTCTGCAGGCTACCTGTGCCATCTGTGGGTTGCCCGCCTCTTCTTCCATGCTCTCATTGAGGCTGCTGTCCCCACTCAGGTCATCCAGTGGGGCAGTTCTCAACAGGGGCGGCTCCTCCACTAGGGCAGAGGAGCCTCGTCCCACTGCTTTCTCGCAGTGCAAGAAGCAGAAAGATAAAATGGTAATATCTACCATTTAATGTTTTTGTGTCTCGCACTGCGAGAAAGCAGAAGGGTTTGCTTGTGGGCGGGAGGGTGGACGGTGTTGCTCTAGGACAGGGGAAGAGTGGTGTGCCCACTTCTAAGGGTGCAATGACTGTTTGGTCAGCCCTCTGGGGCTGCCCAAACCAATCATGCGCACTCTATAGTTCCCATGCAGACAGCAATGCAGCCTACATGGAGAACATGGCCTCCCGGTAAGCCACTGGCTGGGCGGCGTCCCGACAAATCACAACACTTCCCTGGAGCGTTGTGATTGGCTGAGGGGAGGGGAGGGGAGGGATGTTTCCTGCTTTCTGTTCCTGCTGGAGGCAGGAGACCAGGAGCATGAGCTGAGAAGATGTGGGAACTGGCCAGCAAAAAGGTAGGTTTAAATATTATTCATTTTATTAATTAAATTAACACCCCCCGCACTACTCTCCCCGCACGACTCTCCCCTCCCCACGCGACCCCCCCCTACCTGCACAACCCCCTTGCCATCCCTGCGTGAATCCCCTCCACCCGCGAGACATGCTGGTGTCCTCTCTGTCCACACTGTGAGTGAAACTGGAATGGCACACAGAGTTTTAGTAAACTTTAAGAAAGGGCAACAGAAACTGTTTACCCTGCCATGAAACCAGGAAGGATAAGCTTTTAGTAGAAAGATGCTCCTCATCAAATCACTGCCACCCCCCTGGTATACAGGAGTTGTTGATACAGTGTTAAAATAGGCAGCTTTATCAGATGTAAGAAGCAAGTCAGTTGGACGTCGTAAGGTCGGACTAGGCCTGTATTTCTGTGGAAGCAGGACAGAAATCTGAAAAGTATCCTCAACTGACATAGCGTCACTCATTTCATGTCGGGATTGGTGAAACATTCTGTGTCTGCACTTTAAATTCGGCAACCATGCTGTGATAACACCGAACCGCACCGTGTTTTTATAGTGCCAATAATGTAAATATAGAATGATTAGTTTCTGGCCAAGCAGCATTTGTTTAACATCACCGGCTGTGTTCTACATATACCCATTTTGTCAACAGAAAAAAGTTTAGAAACAGTGCGCAAAGTTAATAAAAGGAAAACAGAAATTCTGAAATTGAGAGTACTCGATAGTTCAGTAGACAGTTACAGGTGTGAGGTTCTGCGTTGCCCTCAGTCACTGTTTCACACTCCTATGTTTGATGACAAAATTTCCCAGCGTAAAACGTGAACTCTCATTATACCGAGATCAACTTCTAATGCGAATAATTAGAGTTCATATGTCTCCCATCAGGCCCTTCCTCTGCTGCATGTGCCTGTACAGTGCTCAATGATGAGTGATGATTGTATGTGCCGAGGGCTGTCCAAAATAATGTGGTCAGGCCCAGGATGTTGACAAAACATTGGCATATGTTATCACTTGAGGCAAATACCACACGAATATATTAGAATCCACTTTTTGCACTTCCAGCACAGGCCCGGGCATTCTAATTCCTTAAATATGATTTTAAAATTCGCCAGAAAATAGCTGAAATCGTGCTCTACCAAGCCAAAATTGTATTAAATTGGGCGTGGCTAAGGCGGCGAACATGGCGGACGCAGCCTAAGCGAGCTCCGTCCCGCCGATTAGATATCCGGCGAGAATCCTGCGTCTCCCCGACCCTAGGAGGCCCTAATCAGAGTACTTAGCAGTCGGAACTGGCTGCGGCTCCCCGACTGCAACTTGAAAGCTGAAGTCGACTGCTGGCCGGAGGTCCGGGCTCCGAGGTGGTGCGGCCTGCTGACACGCGAAAAGCCGGGACCTCGAGTTTAAAACCGCCAGGCAGAACTGCGGCGCAGCCGCCGTAGCAGAGGAGCAGTTGGCAGCCCGGCACTTCCGGTGCCTGAACAATCGCAGTGTGCTTCACGGCACGGCGGGGGAAAGGTGCAGTGGCTGGCGACACGGCTGCAATGCCCCAACCTTCAGTGCTGACGAGGTGAGGTGGCGGTAGAGACTGAACAAGCCCCATTCGGCGGTCGTATCGAACCGGGGGACGCTGCTGGCCTGTGAGTGCGGCGGAACACCTCTCCCCCCGTTTTTCCCCCCTGCCCCCTAATGGAACTCGGCAGATAACCCTGGTGCTTACTGCAGGGGGGGCGAGGAACCTCGGCTGAGGCTGACCGCCGCGTTCGGACGGTGCTTCCTGCACGGCGTGCTGGGGCCTCCCCCCGGTTCAGCGACACTGTGAGGCCACTAAGGAGACCCTCCTGAGGCGGGGGGCCGGGAACTTGCTGGCCGGTCGTGAAGTCGGTGACCATGGGCAGCAACACGGTAGTGCTCGGATGCGGAGGCGAGCTACCCCCGTGACTGACTACATTCTGCGGCCTGGCCCCATGATGATGGTCCTCGGCGGACTGGTGGTGGGGCCCCTGAAGTGAAGCCTACAAGACGATGAGATCAACGCAACCCCGGCGCCAACCGTAGCACACCCGCCGGCCTAGGGTTGGAAGGGGGTGCAAACCCATCGCGGTGCCGCTGGCGCGAGGAGGCGAAACGACGCAGGCGGCCCGCAAACTGGCCTGGGGGTAGACACCCATACCCCGATCAATACTCCCGTGACGCCCTGGACCTAGTACCTGCATTCACGGGCTGCCATGACAAGGGGTGGCAACAGTGGGCACACTTCGAAGCAAGGCACGATAGACAAGTTTACGGGGCCGACTGGGTGTGCCGGAGCAGCGTTGGGCCCCCCAACATCCGGCCCCGATAACGCCGCCCTCATGGCGGCGATAACTCAATCCAGAGACATGCTAGACGCAAAAATTGGGGCAGTTGGAGCCTGCGTAACATGGTGGCTTGCATTACAGAAGCGGAGACAAGGATCACGGGAGAGGAAGACGATGTGGCAACCCTGAAAAAGAGGGGGGCCAACATGGGAGGGGATCCAGAAGGGCCTTGCCCTGCGGGCTGAGGATGTAGAAGGGCGTGCTCGAAGAAACAACCTACGCTTTGTGGGATTTCCGGAGGGCTGTGAGAAGGGCGACATGGAGGCCTTCTTGACCCGCTGCCTGGAGGGGTGGCTCCCTCCGGAATCTCTATCGCGCTGTTTTATTATAGAACGCGCCCACCGAGCACTGATCCAAAAGCCGCCGGTAGGAGCTCGTCCCAGACCAGTGATAGCCAAGCTGCTCAACTATCACGACCGCGACACGATCCTGCGGCAAGCGCGCACGAAGGAGCCTCTGATGTTTGAAAATCACAAATTCCTGATATTTCCAGACTATACCAGGCTGGTACAGCAACAGCACCAATCCTTCACCGAGGCAAAGGCGCGACTGCAGGGCTTAAATATCTAGTATGCTTTGCTTTACCCAACCCGCTTGCGGGTGGTTTTTCAGTCCAAGACCCAATTCTTTAACACTCCAGAAGAAGTTTTTGCCTGGACAGATGAGACAGTCCGGATCAGGGTGCATACTCCCCAGGTCGAGATTCGGACACATCCTCCACAACAGGGCCTCCTCCTACCCCCCGGCGGTTGCGTAGCAGAAGTAATTGGAGATCCCGTACTAAGAAGAATCCTCCTTCAGAGAATGGCACTGCAGAGGGCGCTGAGGCTACAGACTCCCAAAATCCGGCATCATAGCCTCCGAGGTGTGTGGCGGACTTCAGATCACGATCCGGGGAGGAGACTACACTCCACCTGGACATGGACAACTTTTGCAGATTGCTGTTTGAGACTTCAGCTGAACAAGTAACTTTGTGGTTTGGGGGCGCGGGCTGGGGGACGGCATAGGGAGGGCGGACTCAGCCCCTCAGTTCGGAAGGGTTTGTTAGTGGGGGGTAAGTTGGGACTGAGTGGGTAGTTCTTGGGGATCCATTGGGATAGTGGGTCTCGGACCTCCCGTTGGGGGCCGGCGACGATCTATACCGCGACAGGTACTTCAATGTTGCTGAGGTATGGGGTGGGGGGAGGAGGGGGTGTTTTGGGGGTAGTTAGCAATGGGGAGGTAGAGGGGGGGGGTGTTGTGTGTGCAGTTGGGCAGGATGGGGGAGAGGGAGGGGTAGGGGTGCGGTCAGGGGGTAGTTAGTTTTGACACAGTGTCCGCGCGAATTCGGCAGAAAATCTATGTGTGTGTGTGGCTCCAAAAGCCCAGGACCTTGCTTTTCCTTCCCATCGATGATGGCTGACGTCCAGGGAACAGGCCCTCCACAAGCGTTATTGCGGGTGGTGAGTTGGAATGTCTGGGGAATGCTAGATAAAATAAAACGAGGGGCGGTATTGAGGCTAGGGAAGAGGGAACGGGCGGATGTCCTCCTCTTGCAAGAGACGCATCTCCAAGGCACTAAAGCCCTCAGCTTGCAGCGGTATGGCTATCAACAAGTGTTTCATGCAGGTTTTGTGAGAGGGTCTCGAGGGGTAGCAGTCCTAGTGCATCGCAGACTCCCCTATGTACATGAGACGCAATGGATTGATGCCCATGGTAGATTCGTGTTTGTTAAAGGTATGGTGGGGGATGAGCCGATGGTCTTTGGCAGCGTGTATGCCCCACCCCCATTGCAAGAGGCACTCATTGAAAAGTTGTTTGACGTATGGGCCGATATCCCGAATGTACTGGTGATTGTGGGTGGCGACTGGAATGATGTGATGAATGGACGAGTGGACCGACATAGGCCCGGAGGGGGGCTTATAGCAGACACCCCCACTAAACTGAGCGGCATGGTGCAGGGAATGGGATGGATTGATACATGGCGGTACCAGCATGCCCATGGCCGCGAATACTCCTATGTCTCTGCTGTGCACCGGTCCTTTTCCAGACTGGATTATCTGTTCATTCATTCTCCCTGGATAGGGAGGGTAGCCTCTACGTCTATACTCCCACGTGGCATATCGGACCACTCCCCTGTGACACTAAACCTACAATTAGATAAGATGCGGCAGCCCTTTAGATGGCGCCTGTCTGCGTGGCACCTGCAACAAGACAGCTACCAATTGCATATACGAGAGGCCCTATCTCAATACTGGGATGACAACGATAGGCCCGAAACGGATGCTGTCACCCTGTGGGAAGCTCTGAAACTCGTGATCCGGGGAGTCGATATTGCCTGGTGTGCGGGAGCCCGCAGGACCCGTAAGAAGGACATAGAGGAGGCAGCAAGGCAGGTCCGGGATTTGGAGGGGGAGAGTAGTGCTGGGGACACGGTTGAGGCCGTCGGGCAGCTGCTGCTAGCGCAGCAATCTTATACGTCCCTGTTACTGAACGAGGCGCGCCAGCTGTGGTTGGCCACGCAGAGTAGAATTTATCAGTGGGGAGATAAATCCAGTACCATGCTCTACAGACTCTGCCAGAATACCTTCCAGGCGCAGTCCCTGCTGGGACTTCGCAACGAGATGGGGGACCCTGTGACGGCCTCGGAGAAACTGGCAGCCAGCTTTGCACAGTATTATGCGGCCCTGTATGCCCCCCAAGAAGTTCTCCCAGCGGGGGACGTAGGCAAATTCTTGGCAGACCTTCCGCTGCGCGCGCTTTCGGATGAGGGTCGCGACCGGCTGGAGCTTCCTATATCACTGGAGGAGCTGGGTACGGCGCTTGGGGAGCTGAACACTGGGAAGGCCCCTGGACCTAATGGGTTCCCATGTGAATTCATGAAGACTTTTCATCTCCAACTCGGGGTGCGTTATAGAAAGGCATTGGAGCGGCCAGGGAGCGTGGTCGCCTTCCGGCGGACTGGCGACATGCCGAAATCGTGGTCTTCTGTAAGCCCGGGAGGCCCCCCGAACACCATTCTTCATATAGGCCAATATCGCTCCTAAATTTTGAAGCGAAAATTTTGGCGAAAGCCCTGGTCAACCGTCTCCTCCCTTATATTACGGATTTAGTTCACCCTGATCAGGCTGGGTATTTGCCCCATAGGGCGACGAGGCACAACATCCGACGCGCGCAGGTGGTAGTGGAGGCGGCCCGGGCTGCCGGGCTCCCGGCGGCGCTCCTTCTGGCCGACATAGATAGAGCATTTGACTCACTTAACTGGGTCTATCTCTGAGCGCTCCTGTCCCGCCTGAATCTTGGGCCTCGCTTCCTCTCATACCTACAATTGCTGTACACAGATCTGACGGCGTCTGTGAGAGTGGCGGGAGCGGTGTCGGACCCCTTCTCTATCTGCCGGGGTACCAGGCAGGGCTGCCCTCTCTCACCCTATTTATTTGCATTGGCCATGGAGCCGTTGGCGGCGTGGGTGCGGGTGGACGCACAGATGCGGGGACTCGAATGGGAGATGGGACCATCTGATCGTATTGCACTCTACGCTGATGGCGTCCTCTTCTTTCTTACAGACATAAATAGGTCAGGGCCTAGAGTCCTTGAGATAATGCGTATATTTGGGGAGGTATCAGGCTTACACTTAAACGTACGGAAATCAACGCTGTGGGTGCTGGGGGGACGTGAGAGGAGGGGACCCTGGGCGTCAGCGCTGCAGGAGGCGGCTGGCGGTATTAACTACCTGGGCGTCTTCTTGACCGATATACCTGGAGTAGCTTGGGCACGCAACGTGGTGCCTGTCTGGGACCGTGTGCGATCTAATATGAAAACATGGTCCAGAATGCCCCTAAATGTATATGGTCGCTCGGCAATATTTAAGATGGTGGCCCTCCCGCGCCTCCTATATCAGCTGCAAAATCTCCCATAGCGCCGCAGTGGTTTTGACAAGTGAACTCGGTGCTAAGCCAATTTCTCTGGGCCGGAGGAGTGGCGAGAGTGACACTCCGTACCTGCTTTCTCTCTATGTACTGTGGGAGCCTAGCAACATCAGACATCTTGTCCTACTATCAAGCGTCTCACTTGCTGGGGCTGAACGAATGGTGGTATGGGGACCAGGGTGACCCGGCCTATGCCCTTGAGAGATACATGATGGATCCGGATACGCTGCATACCATCTTGTATTCGGCGACCGTCAGGAAGAGGCTTCCCATGGTTACCCAGGTGATCTTCCGAGTGTGGCCTGGAGCTCTACGCCGCATGGGGTGGTGGAATAAATTAACGAGAGAGACTCCGCTGTGGCAGAACGGACAACTGCCGGTCCTGGCGTCCTTGCAAGGGTTCCGGGGCTGGGATGCCATCGGCATATCGGCATTGGGGCACGTCATGAAAGGCACGACCCTCAAGTCGTTTCAAGCATTGAGAGAAGAATATGATATGCCTCGAACCCAATTTTTTAAGTACCTGCAACTACGACACGCCCTGTCCCCCTCCCTGGTAGGCCTAGACTCGCTGCCCAAATTTAGTCCCCTTGAGGCTAAGTTGTTTATGGGAGGAAAAGAAAATTTCTAACATATATCAGACCCTGGTCACACATTGCTCCTCTCTACTAGATAAATTGCGCTCTGTGTGGGAGGGAGACATGGGGGCCTTTGAGGAGGAGGACTGGAGGGAAGCCCTGGAAGCTCCGAGAGGAGCGGCAATAGCAGTGCGCTTATGTTTCATTCAATTCAAATACCTACATAGGGCCTATTATACCAGGGACCGACTGTGGAGGGCTGGTTTGATTGGCTCCCCTGAGTGCTTGCGGTGCGAGCGTGCGGTGGGCACATTTATACACACGGTATGGTCATGCGAGAAGCTGTCGAGGTTCTGGATGGGTGTATGGAATTGCTTGTCTGAGGTGCTGGGCTGGGACCTTCCCCGCTCACCGCAGCTGGGCCTTCTACATATTATGGAACAGGTTGGAGGAAACATATATAAACGCCACCTACTCGTCCTGGGCCTTACAGTGGCCAAAAGAGATATAGCTCGAGCCTGAAAGGACCCCAGGGCCCCCTTGCTGGAAGTGTGGATGAGGGGTTTGGACTTTTGTTTGGGACTGGAGCGTCCGGTATTCGAGGCCAGGGGCTGCCCCCGGAAACATTTTAAGATATGGAAGCGATGGGCGGACTATAGAGGGCTGTGGCTGGAACCACCTGCGCAACAGGACGTTGATATAGAACAATTACTCGTTGAACCTGGGTGAAAAGGAGTACACACTGTTTGTGATTCGATAACTTTTACTTTTGGACTGTGTAGACACTGTGCGGGGATGGGGGTGGGATCCGGGAAGGAGGGTAGGGGGAGGGAGGTCGGGGGGGCTATTTTATATCCAAATGTTGATTGAACTGACTGTATGCGATGACTCATTATTTGCTCACTGGTCCTCTGGTATATTGGGGGACAGTGTCCCATATGTAATTCATCAACAACATAATAAAATGTGTTCTATAAAAAAAATTTGTATTAAATTGTTTGATTATTGTCTTGCCATTTTGTACTTGAAAATGAGCTGTGCCACTGTGGTGAAGATTTTAGAAACCTGGGTTTTAATCCTTTTTCACTTGACCAAAACAATTGTGAGGCTGGACAAACAGCTTGTCACTCTGTTGCTGAAACTGCATATATATGGAAAGTTAAAAAAACAAGTTACAGAAGTAACAAAAAAAATGCACAGAAGGCTGTTTAGCACTATGTCAGTGATATGTTTCCTGCCTTCTTCACAGCTCATTTCTCTGCTTTGATTTCACTTGGACATCAAACCCAATATAGTTCTAGATACAGAAACTCAGGTCTGAAATGGTCTGTGTTAAGCAGGCTTTGACACTTAAGCAGGACGTCAGACCCAGGCTCCGTGCAGTGACCTTGCTGGGCTTTGATTTTATTACCTTCTTGCTTTTTCGAATTTGTTTGAAAATGCACCATTTACCCTCACTTTTTAAAAAAAAATGTTCTCTGGAACAACTCCCCGCCTGCCCATTTTATAGTGGTTGGCCATGCTCGCTTGCCACCAGATACTCCTACAGAACCTTTACACTCCACCACTTTCAAATCTCAGTGACTGAGGTCAACGTAGAACCTCACACCAGTAACCGGCCATGCCTGTGCACTGAACTATCGAGTACTCTCAATTTGAGAATTTCTGTTTTCCTTTTTGTAACTGTGTTTGCGCACTGTTTCTAAACTTTTTTTTCAACAAAATGTGTATATGTAGAACACAGCCGTTGATGTAAAGCAAATGCTGCTCAGTCAGAAAGTAAGCATCCTATACTTAGTGTGAAAGGGGTGAGCAATGGGTGTTGTGGTGGCCTTCACGCCGCAAAACCCATTGATTTTGATGCTGCCCCATATTTATCAGGGTGGCGTAAATATGGGGCAGCGCTAAAATTAAGACCAGGGAAACCTGGTCTTAACATGGCGAAACGAGGAGAAATCTTATTGCTGTTTCTATGTGTGCTGCATTCTCCAGCACACATAGAAACAGCAAAATGCCATGAATTATGTTTATGTGAGGGAAGGTCTCCGTTCCTGCACATAAACAATCATTAAAAAAATGATGATTTGCAATTTCTATGTGTTTTGCACAATGCATCACACAAAGGAGTTTAAAATCGCCATTTTTGATTTGTTTATGTGCAGGAAGGGAGACCTTACAGGAAGAAACTCAGGGGTGCACAGTATTATTGTAAAAACAGTGCATTCCTGCGTATCTAAAGTGAAGGAGCACGACGCTAGCTATTTTGGACCTAACCCGCACTCCGCCACTTTTGTTGTAAGTATGCCTCATAGTGTTACCCAAATGTATTGTCCACGAATAAAAAAGTACAGTACAATGTACACTGATAATTGAAGAAATTAAAGAAGTAGTAGATTTAAGTAACATTATTAAGTCTCTCTGTCTTGATGCTTTCCCTGCGGAAATTTACCAGGAATGTTGTGACATACTTTCAAAGGTACTTTGTGATTTTTATAAGTGTACTGTTGAGTTGGGTTTGATTTGACTACTACACAAGAGATTGATAAAAACCAATGTGTCAAGGTGCACTTACCTGGCAATCCGGATCCAACCAGACTGATGGCTGTGGGTCACCAAACCCACACTACTATCATTGAGATTTTACAGTAGGCCATGGGGAAAGAGAAATGGGACAAGAGAAAGAAACAGAAACAATAGATATTGTTATATGCCCGACTGCACAGTTGGGCTTAGTCTGCACCACAGGAGCATTTTCTCTCTCTTTATCATAAATTTAAACTTCTTGTTTCTTCTGAGCTTAGATATTAAGAAATCCGCCGAGCTGAAGTATTTTATTGTTTGATTAATTAAATCATTACAATCCACGTATGAGAATCAATACTTAAAAACATTAGAAAATATTTTTTACTAGGCTGCTCCTATCATTCTCGATAAAAGTGAGGCAATAACATTATTAAAATAAAAGTTTTTCTTCTAGGAAAGGATAACCTTCGCTTAAATACATCCATGTAGCGGCATAGTATCAATAGATACAGTTAATAAAACAGAGGTTACCTCTTAAAGCAACAGGTGAACCACCAAACTTGAGAAAAAGCATCCCAAAGTTAATGTAAAATTCAGATTAACAACAGTCAATAGTCAATGACAAGTCGTTGATGCCGCGTCTTTACCTCAGCTGCACAGCTAATAAACATTTTTTTTAATGGATTCAAGTTCCATGTTGTGAGGTTGGGGCTGGGTACACTGGTTTCACTGGAAAGCAGCTTCAAAGATGTTCTATTGTTATGACCACCTGTGTTTGTTTCCTAGTTTTGACACAGGGTCTGGGATTTTCTGATTAAGCTTGCAATATGCAAATGGATAAAGAGTGTAAGGCTAATGTTTAAAGCTGCATTCTCTGAGTTAAATGAAGCGATGATACCTTGTTACAGGACCGGACTCCCAGTCTGTTCCACTCAGGCCTCAGTTTTGATCTGCGCAAGAGCAACAATGCTGGGCGGAGGCATACAACTTGCTTCAAAGCCTCGACCAATTCCCCACAACCCCTGAACAGAAGCTCTTCTGAGGGGCACCGCCAAAGGGGTTGTTGTTTCAAAAAGTGCCACTCCCCCAGTCTAAGTGCCATGAACCTCCATACAGGGGGTATGTACAGGTAAGATATGATGGAAGAGAAGCCAACTGGTAAGAGTTGATTACAGCCCATGCATGCTTGCGTTTGGCAAGGATCACTTTGTCTGAAGAGTAGGAACACAATTGGGTGCGCTTCTTGATGCTTATTTTAAAAGCTGCGTTGCTTGGGTTAAGGTTCCAGAGGTCACTTGCTGAAAATTGCCTTAACCATTCGTGAAAAAATCGGCTGTGTGACCCGCCAGGATTGCTAAGCTGATATCTAACTATAACAATGACTTCAGGGAACCAGCTCCGGCCTGCCTTAACTTATGGCACATTTTTAAATAAGCACCATACTTTAGGAGGCCTAGTTCTAATCGAATCTGAGCAGCAGATACAGTTTTTGGCAGCTGAAGGACAGGGACTCTCCCGCCACCCCCTCCCACGCTCTCCTGCCTTTCATCTCCCCTCGCCTTGCCTGTTTCTCCCGTGTGTTCCTCATGCCTTCTTCCACTTTCTGATTTCAGCCCCTTCCTAATTCCGCCCTGTGCTCTTTCCCCCCAGGACTTTCTTTATGGTGGCTGCTGCACAAAGGCTAGCTCTTTTGTGCACATTCGCACCTGGACCTCGCCAAGCATCACAGGCCCTGGTCTGTCTGACTACTGCTGATACACATCCATCCTCCAATGTGCAGGCATTCAACAGCAGGCGCCGTTACGACTGCTGCCCCCGCTACAAACCTAACTCTACCGTTGGACCTTTATCATGCGCTCATTGATACTTCTCATGCAGCATTACTTCTACTCTACAAGCCATGCATGCCTCACCCCGTATCACATCCATGCTCCACAGTGCAACACCAGATCTCTCTGCAAGCATGCCACTGAGGTAATGCACCTCATTGAAACGCACTCCTCAGAAATCCTTCTTCTCAGTGAAACCTGGCCTAACCCATCTTCCACCCCTGCCATCGCCATGGCCATTCCTCCTGGCTACAAGACGTCCTCCAAGACAGGCACCACAAACCTGGAGGAGGTCTCGCAATCATCTAGAGAAATATCATCACCTACACCATTCGCTTTGACAAACTCACTGCGTTCATGGAACACTTGCATTTCGGACTACAAGTCAGCCACAACAATTTATTTATTTTTGATACTTGTAAAGCGCTGCTTATACCCTCAGGCGTCAAGGCGCTCAAACCATTATTGAAAAAGTGAAGAGTGAAGAACTAAACCGGTTACAGAGAAGAATGAATTAGTGAGAGAAAAGCCAGGTTTTCAAAAGTTTGCGAAACTGGAACAGCGTGGTACTTTGTCTGATGTTGAGAGGCAAAGTATTCCAAAGTTTAGGGGCCGCCACCAGAAAGCGACGGTCCCCCCAAGACACTGTTTTGGTGCGTGGAACAAGCAGCTGGTTAAAGGCAGCTGAGCGTAGAGCTCTAGTGGGCTTGTAGATTTGCAGTTTGTCTCGTAGGAAAAATGGTCCTTGGTCATTGAGTGTTTTAAAAACTATACAGAGAGCCTTAAAGTGGACTCTTTTTTGTACAGTCAGCCAGTGGAGATCTTTTATGTTTTTGGCAATGGGTTCGAACTTTGTTTTGCCGGTGATAAGGCGGGCTGCTGCATTTTGTATAGTTTGCAATTTTGTAGTGACTCGGGTTTGCGCGTTGAGAAATAAACCATTACAATAGTCCAAGGATGAGAGGACAAGGGCAGAAACAAGTGTCTTAATCGCAGATTCGGGAAGAAAAGGACGAATTTTGCGAATCATTTTTAGTTTTAGGTGCGCAGTAGATGCAGTCTTGTTGGCATGATCCATAAAGTTCAGTCCATCATCGAAAACAATCCCCAGGTTCCTGACCTTGGAAGTTGGTATAGGAGGTGTGCCAAAGGACTCCGGCCACCAGGTGGTGGACCAGGCTGGTGATAATGGACCGAAAATGAGTACCTCAGTTTTTTCTGAGTTTAACTTTAAACAGTTTTTCGCCATCCAGTCTCCTATATCTAGGAGCCCTATCTTGAATTTTTCAGCTACTTGCTCTCCGTCACCTTTGATCGCCAACACTAGTTGGGTGTCGTCGGCGTACGAGGTAAGGCTCATCCCGTGTGCTTTGATGGTCTTAGCTAGGTCCGACACATAGATGTTGAAGAGTGTCGGACTAAGGGATGAGCCTTGAGGAACACCACAGGGGGCGGAGAGTTGTGCTGATTGAAAGGGTCCTAGGGTGACCGCCTGCGTTCTATTGGCAAGGAAAGAGGCAATTAAATTTTTGGCCGTATGACAAATGCCTAATCCTTGGACACGGTCGACCAAGATGTTGTGGTCGACCGTGTCGAAGGCCGCTGATAGATCTAGCAGCACCAGTATGGCAGTGCCACCTTGGTCCCTGATGACCCTGATGTCATCAGCGGCTTTGATCAGGGCGGTCTCAGTCCCGTGATGTTTCCGAAATCCAAACTGTGTATTGTCCAGGAGCTGGTGCACTTCAATAAACTCAGAGATCTGGGTATTCATGATCTTTTCAATTGTCTTTGCCAAAAATGGAAGACTTGCAATTGGACGATAATTTTTTAGCTCATTTTTGTCGAGCGAGGGTTTTTTTAGCAGCGGCTTTAGCAAAGTGTTTTTGAGCGGGTCGGGGTAATGTCCTGACTGCAAAATCAAATTACAGACCAGCGTGAGTGCTGGTGTGATGACGTCTAGGACTGGTGTGAGGACCGATAAAGGGCAGGGGTCTAGGGGTGAGCCTGATTTGATGGTCAGAAGTGTGTTTTTTATTTGCTCTTGAGTGACTGGTTGAAAACAGGAAAAGGCATTAGCAGAGGGGGAGGTGAAGGCAGGATTAGGGACCGGGAGCAATTTGGAAGAGAATGCTTGATAGATGTCATCTACTTTGGTGTAGAAAAACGCTGCAAGGGAGTCACACAGTGACTGCGACGGGGGGGGGCGTAAGATCCGGGGAGTTACCTGATAGCGTTTTAGTAATGGAAAATAATTGCTTGCTGGAATTTCTGGCCTGCTCAATTTGGTCACCCTTGCTTACCGACCACCAGGACCACACAACACCTTCAGCAACTTCCTCACCGACTTCATCATCCCACCGCCATTAGATCCAATGATTTCTTACTGCTCTGCGACTTCAACCTCCACCTCGACAACCCAACAGACCCCAACTCCACTGCCCTTCTCTAGAGCCTCAACAACATCCAACTTAAGGAACTCATCCAAGGCCCAACTCACAACGCAGGACACACCCTCAAATCCATCTTCACAAGCCAGTGACAAGATCACCTTCAGCCACCTCGCATGGCTCACGTTGAAAAGCTACTCCATTGTACATTTGCACATCAATGCACCCCACTCCAGAAAGCCAAAGCCAGCTAGCAACCTCCGACGCAACTGTAACAGGATAGCAGAGGTGGATTGGACTTACACCCTCAGATCCCACCACCAACTACCCTATTATCACTAACAACCTGCAGAATGACTTAACCACATTCAAAAAATGGATCTCAGTCTGCACCAACACACTGGCTCCCCTAACGTTAGGCAAGCAAGAACAAACGCTCAAGCCTGCTGGTACACAGAAGACCTAAGAAACTCCAAATATTTCTGTAAGCAACTAGAGATAAGATGGAGAACCAGCCTAGACAGCACCTCTAGAAACACCTACGAATCCATGCTTAGAAGATTTCCCACCCAGATCAAAGAAGCCAGGAAAGCGGCCCTCATGCTGAGATTGGAATCCTGCTCCAACTGCGGCAAAGAACTTTATAACATTGTTAGGGAATTCTCTGACCTTTGCCGCCACCGCCGAGAGTCAGACGAGGGCTGACACTGCATCAGGGAACATCGCCGCCACCGCCAAGAGTCCAAAGGCACCGGACTCCGCACCGCCGCTCCGGGAGACCACAAATCCCGGCAGGCCTCGCGGCGGCGCGTGCTGAGTGACGCGGCTCGCGCCCAGAGAGCGCCAACGGAGCTATAAAGCTCGGGAACCCCGGTAGAGCGGGGGGAATCAACTGACCTTTGCCGCCACCGCCGAGAGTCAGACGAGGGCTGACACTGCATCAGGGAACATCGCCGCCACCGCCAAGAGTCCAAAGGCACCGGACTCCGCGCCGCCGCTCCGGGAGACCACAAATCCCGGCAGGCCTCGCGGCGGCGCGTGCTGAGTGACGCGGCTCGCGCCCAGAGAGCGCCAACGGAGCTATAAAGCTCGGGAACCCCCGCGTCGCGGGACGCCCGGGGCTAAGCCTGGGCAAAGGGCGGGCCGTCTGTGGCCGTCAGTGGACTGCAGTGGACGGGCGTGCCACCCCACTAACATCTTTCTCAAAGGTGAGCACCTAACTAGGATTATAAAATGGGTGACAGTAATAATATTGATGTGGAAACCAAGGGTGTTGATACTTCTGTCTCCCTCATCACATCCTTTGAGACACTGATAGAAACTGCTTTTAATGAAATAGTGGAGACTGAGAGAAGGTTCTCGATGGGTTCCCTTACTATCAACAATAAAACGAGCATAACAAGTAGTACAAGTTGTGCAAACGGAGATGTACATATAAACCCTGAAGTAATTGTTGTAAAACCGTCACATCCTTCTGTTGACGTGCCCACTATTCTGGATGATGAAAATACTGTCACTTACATAGCACCTGACCCTGCCTCTTCTATACCAGCGGTAGTAATCTCTAAGCCGATACTGATATCAACATCCCCAGTATCCCTCCAGACAGAAAGTGTTTCTACCATTACAACTGCTTCGCAGGATGATGTTATTACCCTGGACAATATTGATCCTAGTAGCAATAAACCGGGAGGGGAAAAACGTAAAAGAGGCATAACTAAACAAAGTGCTAATAAAAGGAAACAGCCTTTATACCACAAGAACCAGCCCACACCTCAAAGTTTGTGGAACAAAAATAAATCTTCGGGGGCACAAATTGTCCTCACAGAAGACAAAGACTCCGCTGACATGGACAGTATTTCTGTTGCAAATACCACTCACTCTAGTGGGAATTCTAAAACCATATGGACTCAAACAGCACTAATGGGTGATAATTATAATCTCTCAAGACAGAACGGGAACCTTATAGAAACCATAGTGGATACTATTTTTAACCGACTAGAAAAGCAAATGATCAATCAATTTAATAACGTTTTTAAAAGACTGGACAGATTAGATAACCTGGTCAAGACTGGAGAAATAAAAAGAAAGGGGTCAGTCATCCTGGACCAAATCAGAGCTGATCGCCTCTTAAAGGAATTGGAAACTGCAAACAACATATTGTCATCAAAGAAACAGGATATCACCAGCTCCTTGGGTGGGGTTTTGAGCAATCCTGGATCTTTACCTCCATCTATTGCGCCACCAATAACTCAACCCCGAACTACCAATAGAGGGCCAACTCTGAACACATCCAATTTACCCTCAAAACCGACTCCCATACCTGCTCCTAGAAAAACTGTTATTTCATCAACTCCTAACATTCCTGTTTCTAACCGCAATAATGGTCCAACCAAATCTATAACAGCTTCAAGACCGACTGCTGCTAATAACAATGAGAGTATTGGCCCTCAAGGGTCTAATAAACCTTTTAAACATCAAGGACCAGCCCTTCACTTGCCACCGGATGCTTGTCCTTTTGTTTTGGTCCTAGCAGGAGTACCGCCGTTGAGGGAGGACCAGGGGGAATCATGGGTGCAATTGCGAAATAAGTGCATAGACTGGCTGACCAAGCACAAAGGCGTTGGTTTTGACATTTCAAGAGAGATTATAACGGCCCGCAGGGTATCGTGGGTCGGGCCTCTACTCAAGGATAAGGAAGGTGACTGTATAGTTCTTAATTTTAAAAATCCAGGGACTGTAAGAAACCTCCTTAACAGAAATAGCAACTATTCTACCATTTCTACTGTTGCAACTATGTTACCCTTGAGTTATTTCTACAGACAAATGGCAATACAACCTCGTCCTCCTTTTATGCAATTCCAACCGTCACTAATGCATTTCCAACCACCACCCATGCATTTTCAGCCACCGCCTATGCAATTTCGACCCCCCCCTTTCCCATTTCAAATGTATAATAGATTTGCACCTCTTTCGGATTTGGATATGCAAGATTGACCACCTTCGACTATCTCTGTCGAATTACCTTTGACTCCAACATCCGAACCCCAGACTGTTTCACAATCCTTGCCTCGAAGTGCCCTGAGTCAATCACCCGTGACCCATATCCAATTGCCTTTGGATTCAGAATTATCTCTTGTTAGCTGGAATATAGCAGGTTTAAAATCCAAATTGAAAATCACTGAATGGCTTAATTGGGTTGATAATAACTGCGATATATTGATGCTACAAGAAACGTGGAGTACAACGTCACCAACAATGGAGGGTTTCTGTTGTTATAATCTTAAGGCTTCCACGTCTCATATGGGTCGACCTAGTGGGGGTTTATCTATTTGGTCCAAAATAAAATGCGGGGTGCAAACTAAATTGATCCCTACACCGGGTAATTGTTGTTTTATGGCTATGAAGTACATTAACAGATTGAAATTATGTATTATTAATTTTTATAATAACGACTTTGTTAGCCGTCCAAATGGTAATTTTATGTTATTGTTTAATTTTATAGATGAAATTATGGGAGGGCAAAAGTATGGACCCTTTGATGGCATCTGCATTGGAGGGGACTTTAACGCTCATATGTATCGCAACAGCCCAATATGTAAAAACGGTGAGGAACTGAAAAACCACATAGCTTCCCGTGACCTAGTAAATGTTATGGAAATTGCAGGTACCAGTGCAAATAATATAACAACCCCCACTTTTATAGGTCAGGGCTGTGCCTCTACGATTGACTACATTTTTACATGCTCAACATTAAGGGCCATATGTAGGTGGCCAAATACCGGTCGGTAACGGCCGATTTCGGCCGTTACCGACTGGTATTCGTAATTCCAGATGTAGGGGGCCTGAAAATTACCGATTCTGTATATTTACCAAATCGGTAATTTTACCGAATCGGTAAAGTACCGATTCGGTAAATGTACAGAATCGGTAATTTGGGATGTAGGTGGCACTGGAAACAGTGCCACAGGCCCTTAGAAATTCGTTATTTACCATGAAATACAATGGCATGGTAAATAACGAATTTCTGTGTACATGCACATCTGTGCATGTACACCGGTGCCATGTGGCACACATACATGCCCTACGGACATGTATGTGTGTCACATTGCACACAAGCCAAAATCAGGGGTGCAACAGGGTGTCAAAGTGACACCCTGTCCCCCTTGAAAAATCGGTAAAATTACCGAATCGGTATTTACCGATTCGGTAATTGCCATTGATTCCTATGGGCCTCAAGGCCCATAGGAATCAAAGGCAATTACCGAATCGGTAAATACCGATTTGGTAATTACCGCATATTACCGATTCGGTAATATTTACAGAATAATTACCTACATGGCATTTACCGAATTGTAAATACCGAATCGGTAAAATTCGGTATTTACGATTCGGTAAATGCCTTTTACCTACATATGGCCCTAAGTGACATAATTTTAAAAGCAGAAGTCGTCTGTTCCGCTTATAGCGACCACTACCCGCTTAGAATACATTTACACAATCCACAGACCTCAAAGGTTGCAGCGAAGTCAGAGGCTGGGCCTCAAAATCTAGCTTTATCAACAGATAGATTGAGACTAGTATGGAAAGGAGTTGATAATAAAGGAATTCTATCCAGAGTAATTAAAAAACATCCTGAGACCGTTGAGATTTGCCTGTCACACACAAGTCCTAGTAATGAGGTGGTTGGCGCTTTTGGAGATTTATGTGGGGCCATCAGAACTGAATCTTCCAAACCCGCTAGGCAGAACATATCCAATGGTCCCCGCTGGTTTGACTCCTCTTGCTCTAAGGCCAATAGGGACTTGAGGGCAGCCCTAAATACCAACCCTAGGGATGCCCCACTCGTGAGAGAATTAAGATCAAAATATAAAATTGCCTTACGAATTAGATCCGAGGCCCTAGTGACTAATCACTGGGAATCTCTCATGCGCACTGCCACACTAAAGGACACAACAGGTTTCTGGAGAGAAGTTAAGTCCTTAAGATCTTTTGGCTCTAACATCAATCCAATTAACAGTAATATAACAGGTGAGGGGTGGGTAGAGCATTTCTCCCAAATTTACGCTACATCAGCCACTCTTCTAGATACTGCCTCTCTATCTAATAGCGCTGAACCTCTGACCTTTTCATTACTAGAGGTCGAGGATGCTATTATTGATAGCGCTAGCAATAAAGCCCCAGGCCCGGATGGCCTTTCAATTGATCAGATTAAATCAGAAATCAATTTTTGGGCCCCTCTATTATGCAACTTATTTAATAACCTGAATGATAGCTCAATTCCCGAATCCTGGTCGAACAGTGTCATCGTACCAATATTTAAAAAAGGTGACAGGTCGGATCCCGCCTGTTACCGCCCGATCTCACTGATCGATAATACGTTAAAAGTCCTTGGAAGGGTAATTTTTAAACGGATAAGGGACTGGGCTGAAGACAACAATGTTCTCCATTGTAGTGAACTGAGATTCAGAAGCCAAGTAGGCACCATTGAACAATGTTTAAATTTAAATCTGATCATGGCCAAATATATCATTGTTAAAAAATCCCCTCTTTATTTAGGTTTTATGGATCTGAGTTCTGCGTTTGATTTTGTTAATCGTTCTAGGTTGTGGTCACTTTTGCTTGATTATGGTTTGGATGACTCACTGGTGTATTTTCTTTCTTATTTACATAGGGACTTAAAAGCGCGAGTACGAATTAATAATAATGGTGATTTATCTAATGATGTCCCTATTAGCAGAGGAGTCAGACAGGGCTGCGTACTCGCCCCACTGCTTTTTATTTTGTACATCAATGGGTTGAGTAGCACTCTGAGTAAGATCATTAAGGACGTTCCAATTATAAACGGTTCCCCCATTACTACCCTACTTTATGCGGATGACGCAGTATTAATGGGGCGTACACCGAATGCCTTACGCATTTTAATCTCTGGGTTTGTTACTTTTATGTCCGATCTTGGTCTAAATACCAATTTAAAAAAATCTTTTATAATGAATTGCGGACCAAAAAAGTATAACATTACATCCATCAAATCCGGTAACAACATCTTAAAATGCACCAGCACTTTCCCTTATCTAGGGTTGCTATTCTCTAACTCAGGCTCATGGCAGCAACACGCTGCCAATGCGAGTTACAAAATTGGCAAGTCAATTAACTCAATTTTATCCCTCCGTCAACCAAAATTGGCTGATGTTGTTACCCCCCTCCTTACCATCTATCGCACCCAATGCCGGCCAACTGGGACTTATGGAGCTGAAGTGTGGGGTTATTGTAACAGCATGGCCCTCCAGTTGGAGGAAATAGATTTTGTAGGAGGGTGCTGGGGGGAGTTCCTTGTGCCCCCACATTCATTTGTCACAATGAACTAAGGCTGCCATATATTGTCGATTTTATTAAGTCAAGGCCTGCGCTTTTTTGGATTAAAATATGGCTAAATCCAGCAGCAACCGTAACGCGCAGTATAATATCAGACTGCTTGTTAAGTGATAGATCTCATCACATACCCTGGTTAAATGCAGTCAAAAACAGTCTGCAGTGCGTGGGCCAAGGATCTTTATTTAGCTCCCCTGATTCTATTGTACCCGCTCATAAGAATAGTATCAAACGGGCATTGTTGGACTTATATAATGAGGACCGGATGAGATCAGAATCCATTAAACCAGTGGTCATTAGATATTTGCGCATTATTGACTCAGGTATTGATAATTCAAACAATTCTTTAAGATACCTGTCAATTTCTATAGGAAGATGGAATCGGAGCCTTTTATTCAGGTTTCGGGATGGAAGCATAGTTAACTTGCTCAGCTTCCCCATTGGCTACAACAGAAAATTAGAAGAGTTGGATTGCCCTTGTTCTCAAGGTGGAAAACAAAGTTTATTGCATCTCTTCTTTTGTGGCCATTATAAACTGTATACCTGTCAATATCTAAGGCCAATCCTCCGTAAATATAACCTACGAGATTCCACTCATGCATTACAATTCTTTCAAATGTTGCATATTGATGAAGTCATATATACTGTAAGTTGTTTCTTAAAAGCATGTGTGAGATCGAGGGCAAGTATGGAACACGGCTAATGGACAATAGTACTATGGCATCCTATGTATTTGTGCACTTTATCATTGTACTATAAACTAATTACAGATTCTATTGTACATGTGCTTGGATTTAAACAATCCTTGTGGGAGAATATAAATTGGATTTTGAAATTACGTACATCAACAGACTAATGCTCTTCCTCTACTATGTATTTTGCACTTTATATATTATGCACTTTATGTTACATATGCTGCTTCAACCCAATTGGATAATCTGTTTTTAACTTTTTATATGTGTGTTTTTAAATGTTCTTAAAATGTATTTTCATCCTGTATGTACTTTTATGGATGTATTAAATCCGAATAAAGATCATTTGAATTGAATTGAATTGCAAGCAAGAACAAACGCTCAAGCCTGCTGGTACACAGAAGACCTAAGTAACTCCAAATATTTCTGTAAGCAACTAGAGATAAGATGGAGAACCAGCCTAGACAGCACCTCTAGAAACACCTACGAATCCATGCTTAGAAGATTTCCCACCCAGATCAAAGAAGCCAGGAAAGCGGCCCTCATGCTGAGATTGGAATCCTGCTCCAACTGCGGCAAAGAACTTTATAACATTGTTAGGGAATTCTCCAACCCAACTGCAGGTACCAACACCATCACCCCTTTCACAGGACCTCTTCAAAAACTTCTCTGACTTCCACAATAAAATACTCAAGACCTTCAGCAACTTCGAACCTCAAACCATGTTATAAGATCTCATCGAGCAACTGCACACCACCAACAAGAACGTCCATCAACTACAAACTGGAGCCACTTCTCCTCAGAAGACAACGCTGGAATTATGAAGATCATCCATTCAGAGGTCCCCATTGGCCACTGTCCTCACCACATCTACAACTTAGGAGGAACACTGATAAACGCCAACCTCACCACCATCATCAACACATCCATTCTTAGCGAACCTTTCCAGATAACTGCAGCCACGCAGAGGTCACAGGACTCCTGATGAATCCTTCAGCAGAATCAGAAGAGCTCAGCAAATACAGACCCATCTTATTCCTACCTTTCCTGCCCCAAGTCATGGAGAAATAGATCAACAGTCAACTCTCCTCCCACCTAGAATAGCACTACCTCCTCGACATCACTCAGTCAGGGTTCCACAGAAAACCACAGCACGTAAACCACCCTCTTGCCAGCAACAGATCACATCCGGACCATCTTGGACAGAGGGTAAAATGCTGCTTTCATCCTCCTCGACCTCTCAGAGGCTTTCAACACCTTATCCCATGGCACCCTCATCTCAAGACTTCACGACTCAGGAATTCAAGGACCCACCCTGAGATGGATTGCCTCCTTCCTATTTGACAGAACACAATGAGTCAGACTCCCCGTAACACCTTCGAAGCCCAAGGAGCTCATTTGTGGAGTCCCTCACGGATCCTCCCTCAGCCCAACCCTTTTCAATGTGTACATGGCACCTTTTGCCTGCATTATAGGATCCTGTAACATCAACATTGTCTCCTACGCCGATGACACACAGCTCATCCTTTCCCTCAATGATGAGAACAACATGAGCAAGACCAATTTCACCACCTGCATGGCCACCTGGATGACGGAGAACTGCCTAAACTCAACACAGACAAAATGGAGATCCTGGAAACAAGAACTCCCCATGCTACTCCTTCTGGTGGCCAGCTGAACTGGGACCCACCCTCCTCAATGGACCACGTCAGAAACCTCTGTATCATCCTGGAAGGCAAACTCACGATTACTAAACAGGTTAACACAGTGACCTCATCCTGCTGCCTCATACTCCGAATGCTTCACAAGATTTTCAAATGGCTCCCATGTATACGAGACACACTGTCACCCAGGCTCTTTTAACCAGGAGACGTGCTCTACACCAGCATCTCCAACCAGCTCACTCAAAGACTCCAGACTATCCAAAACACCGCCACCAGACTAATCCTAGACATCCCCAGAAAGGCTCACATCACTCCCTACCTCACAGACCTACACTGGTTATCCATCCAGAAACTACGCCAATTCAATCTGTTTGTTCACGCCTACAAAACCTTCACAGTACCGTACCTGTGTACCTCAAAGACTAACTTCAATTATACCATCCAACCAGACAACTTCCTCAGCCTCACTCAACCTAGCACGCATCCCTTACATATGCAGAAGCAAGTCAGGAGGACGTTCCTTCTCCTAAATTGCCGACAAGACCTGAAATGAACTCTCTCAACACATAGGGAACACCCCTTTGCTGCTCAACGTCCACAAGAAACTGAAGAACTAGTAATTTAACTAGGAGCTACGCCAGACCTACGTTCTTTCTCCAGCACCTGGATACTCTCACAGGTGATAAGTTGCGCAAAACGGCCTAATAGAATCACCCCTGGTTAACATCAAAAGGTGTGTGGAAGCAATTTTGTGCACAAAACTACGTTAGGATAAAAAATTTGTGTGGTAACATCAGCGTGAGTGTGGAAATACTTTAAAGAGCACACATCATACTGAGGAGAAAAACTACTTTGAGGTATAGTCGTGTATTATGTATCTGCCTTTATGCTTCTTGTGTAGTGACATTGTGAAGTTCCATGGTGACACATCCTGGTTCCATGAGAATGTTGGGGTGATAGATCGAGAGAAGTTGTTGGAGCTGGATGTGTTCTCCTGGGCTCTGTCATGTAACGTGTTATAATATTTATTTATGCCAATAAAACTACATCGGTCTAAGTCCTTGAGCCTACGTGACCAGTGACACTTCAGATACGGAAACAAGGAGAACTTTAAGACATTTGAGGACATTGTTTGAGCCCAGAAGACTCAACACTACACACTGAGCGCCTAGGAATTCATCTCTAGCAAGAAATTCCTGTGCGGCAAGTGCTGAGCTTGGGGAAACATCTGGAGTAATTTCTCCATTGATGGAAATGCTACTTTGGTGGTGCGGCATTTAAGGCAAGGGAGTCGACATTAGAGCCAAGCGAATTGGCAGTTGAGTGGTAGCATCGCATGGAGCCTTGCTTGAGTCTGTATCATGCTGTGCTCTAGTGTCGCGCTTGAGCGTGGAGCTTTCATGAGCCACGCTCCAGGCATTCAATTGGCATTTACTCTGTGCACGTAGCAAGGCAAGCGAGACACGGAGACCAGCGCCATACCTATTGTTCGTTGTGTCCGCTAACAACCACCTTCATTGCTAGCGGCAACATACCCATGCAATGTCAGCCCGTTTCCATTTCCAGCGGCACCTTGCGGAAGCTCTCACCTGTCTTCGTCAGTTAGAGACAACCAGCACCATGCACTGGGCCTATTTTGTGCTAAACGTGATTAGCATGCTCCTTTGTCACAGAACGTCGTGCTGACATTGATTGGCACCCTCATACTCATTGTGTTGTAAGTCTTTCTTCTCAGCGATTGGCATGCTACTTTTGTGGTAATCGCAACTGTGTGTTCTGACAGCAATTAGCACACTTATTAACTGATGACATTACTGTATTGGGTTGCTTTAGCTATTTCATTGGGGTCATTCTTTATTATTCATGTGCATTATATAGTAGATAAATGTATATGTATTGCAGTTTGTTGTGACTAGTTTTCAGGAGTGTAGCTGGTTAATTATTTGCACATAAGCTATTTCAAAATGATGTAAATAGCACACCATCGGTACCTTTTCTCCAAGAACCTGGAGAACCCCAGTTAAAGTGGCGACTTTGGTTCAGGTCATGCTTATCTTGGTGCCATTTATGGCCAAAAAGTACATCCCGACAGAAAAATACATTTATTGTAGTATTATTTGTGTTGAGGGAAAAAAAACATTTTTGAACATTTGCCTGAATTTAGTCCTGCAGAAGATGAAGTATTGGATGAATATCAAAGTGGCGTCAAGCATTTAGAGATCCACTTTGAGCGCAAGGTGAACCCAGCTGTGCGAAGGCACAAATCTCTCACTAGAGCACAAGCACCGTCTGAGTCAATTGACACATACATCATTGTTCTAAAAAAGTTAGCTATATATTCTGATTCTGAGAACTTTACATCACAACTGATAAGAGAACATGGGTGGCTAAGTGCAGTTCCACAAAGATTCAAGAAAGGTTGTTGGCCTTTAAAAACCTTTTTACTTGACAAAGTTAACAATATAGCCAAGAGGGAAGACTTGAAACAATTAGAAACCAGCCGGCTCCAGGTTGCTAGTGTGAACCAGGGTAGCAATAAAGGATCACAGCCTTTTTATCTGCAAACTAATTCAACATTCATCTAAAGGGCAGGGGGCGATAAACCTCAATGTTTTAGGTGCGGTTCATTTTTATCACATATCCTCTTTCAAAAGTTACCACACAATTTCTCAAGATTGTTGAAATTGCAACAAGCTAGGGCGTTTTGGGAAGATATACAGTGGCGGCAAACGTGGTGAAATTTATGATTAATGGTCACACCCTTTCCATATTGGTTGATTCTGGTGCCAAGATAACTTTTATTGACATTACCAAGTACAACGAAAATTTGTCTGACCAAGTTTTGTTACCAGCAGATGTGATAACCACAGCTTTCGAGGGTAGTCGGATTCACCTTTTAGATTATTTGGCGGCATTGATTGGGTTTTCCAATAAGGAGATTAAAGGGAAAATCTATGTGGCAAAAAAGAGCATCAACGTACTTGGTTGGTGGCATCAGCCAATTTTTTAATCATAATAAGACCTGGAAGGGAACACCCAGTGATACTGGAAAACAGTCATGACATTTGGGGGACTATTACCAATGAAGGTGTTCAGTGGATTTCAGAATTTGCTAAGGTGCTCCCTGATGTTGGTGAGAAAAAAATTCAAGCACATAATTCAAGTAAAGAAGGGATGAACACCTGTTAAATTGCGTAGTGTGACTTTCAGTGTGAGAGTTGACTTATCAAAAATGTTATCCAAAATGCAACAAGATGTCATAATTGAGCCAGTTGATGCTACCTTATGGTTGTCTCCAGTGGTACTAGCAAAGAAGAGATCTGGAGAACTGAGTTTATGCTTTGATCTAAGCAGTGTAAACAATGCTATATGGGTAGAAAATTTCCCACTTCCACGTCACAGCTGTGGGTCAGGCCAAATTGTAGAAAAAATGTGACTTATAAGCTTCATAGATTCATTTTGTACTAGAAGTTGAAACACATCATCTGACCTTGTTTGTGACGCCTGATGGCAGGTTCCATTTTTATAGGATGCCATTTGGTCTGGCCTCAGCTGCTTCCATATTTCAAAAGGTGATGACTAAATTTCTGCATGGTATAAACCATGGGTACTCGCAGCCATTTCCCCAGGAGCCACAAAGTATGGTCTGTGGTGTGTCCGACAGTCATATTAATGCCAGCACAGTGGGAGTGGGGATTTGTGGAAGGTTAAGGTGGGTGTAGGGGAAGCGAATCATTATCATAATATGGTCAGTAACTTATGGAGTTATTTTGAGGGTTTAATTCCATGCTGCCCTCTGAATTAAGCCCCTAGTCTTTAGAAGAGTCATAGATTTGACAATACTGTGCTATTCTGTATCAGAATTGCTATCCCTCTACTGCACCATGGGGTAATCCTTCTCCGCTTGCTATCGCTAGCTTGGGAGAGGCAAGTGTAAAAGGGAAATAACTTGATAATTGAACTGAAATTAAATATAAATGGGAAACGAGAAAACCATTGATCAATCCTGGATTCTCAAATTGGTTGATCCTTCTGCAATTGCCTAATTCCACTTTGCCTCCTTTTTCTTCATTATGACATATGAAGACAATTAGAAATGCATAAGTTCAGGATATATGCTGTACAAAAACCTTCTCCTGTTCTTTATTTAATAAAATGATATTGCCTTGTATAATAACAACCCCAATTACCCAGAGGTTTCTACATGATAACTGACTTGCCTCTTGGTTCACTATTGGCATTGCTGTCAGGATGTGAGGAGGCATAAATATTTTTACTCATTTTTTTAAACGATTAGTTTTAAAAAAATACTTCTGAATGCACTTATATATTCTGATGTACTGAGGTGAAATGCTTCTGAATGTTAATAAAATAAAAAAATAGCATTTGAAGAGACGTTATGGTATTTTTACACGTTTGTTGCAAGATGGCTTAAAAAATGAATGCGTTCCTAATGTTTAGTTTTGAATGAGACCCTTATTTGCTTCTTTTCTTTTAATTCAGTTAGTCTGTAAACAAATGCTTGCTTTTGTATTTAAAGTCTTTTTGGTTAGTGCTGTCTGAAGTAAACAGCAGCCCATTGCAGTCATTCAGCTGGGAGCTGCACGTGAAAGCCTGGAGGGCCACATGCTGTCCCTGGGCCAAACTTTGAGTACCAGAGCTATAAATAATGTTGTATTTCAAGATGACATCTTGGTATTTGCCAATACCAAAGAAAAGCACAATTCAATGTTATGATTGGTATAGAAGACGTTGAGTGACAATGGTGTCATGCAAAGAAGAGACAAGCATGTGTTTGCTGTCAATGAGGTGGAGTATCTTGACCATATTCTCTCAGCTGAATGAGTCAAACCGAAATCTGGGCTGGTACAGGCAATAGTTAAAGCTCTCAATCACAATGACAGGGATTCACTCAGATCCTTTTAGGGATGTGAGAATTCTGTTCTATGTTTATGCATAATTATTCCGACATGACGGAATGTTTCAGAAATCTGTTAAAAAAAGTCCGCTTTTATTTTGTCACCTGTTTGCCAACAACATTTCAAGCTCATTAAAAAGAACATGTCCTCTGTGTGCTCCTGTATTACAACCATACGTTGAAGGACTCAAGACATTTATCATGGAGAATACCAGCGCATATGGATTAGGTGCCATACGTTCTCAAAGTGATGGGGTCAAGGAGTTTACAATAGGATTCGCATCATGAAAACAGTCTGGTGTAGAAATTAGATACTCAGTTATTGAAAAAGAGATACTGGCATGCATGTGGGGGGTTGAAACATTTAAGCTATATCTATAGGGTAGGTCATTTTGTTTATAGATGGATCATAGGCCATTAGTGGACATTCTCAAAGGACTCAAGATTAAGAAATCCACAGCCAGATCAGCCAGACTTTCTGTAAAATTGTTGAACTGTTTACCAAGACTACCTGTTTGTAACCAGGCATTTCCGAATGAAGGAAGAGGCAATTGAGGAGTATGATTGCAAAAGTTGAAGATCATGTTATTTGCAAAACCTGAGTGAGTGGCGTAGTGCAATGTTTCTGGATGCTGAACTGCAGGAGGTTATGGAATCTGTGTTGAAGGGTTAGCCCAAGGTGAAAAGCGTGAAAGTGATTTACCAACGTTTTTGAAAAATTGCAGATGAATTGAAAATAGAGAGTGGTATTCACGGTAGAGGAGAAAAATTAATTCCTCAAGGATGCTACAGGAGAAAAATCTTCGAAACAGCATGTGCTTGGCACTTTGGTATCACGGCCACTAAAAGACCTGTAGGGACCACATATTGGTGGCCATCTATGGACCGAGAAGTGGATAATGTGGTGTGTGAATGTGGTCAATGTTCTATGAGTGACAAACACCTGGTAACATCAGTTCCAGAACCCAGAGTGGCTCTGAGTTCGGAAAAAGTTTGGAAAAAGTGTCTATTGAGTTTTGGGCCCATTTCATGTTTTACCTTCTCAAATGAAATATTTGATTGTCATGATTTATCACTTATCGAGATGGGTGGAGATGAAAGGGGTCGCAGAACCCAATGCTGCGAGTGTCATAACATTTATCAAAGAGGTTTTTTACAGCATAAAATTGTCAGATAACGGAGTTCAACATACTTCGGCAACCATGCAGGCATTTTTAAAGAAAAATGGAATTAGTATTCCAGTATGTCGCCCACAATTTACCTGTAAATTTGAGAGATTTAACAAGGTCCTTTTTGAGTGCATTCAGAGTCCATTGAAATCTCAGGCAAATTTTGTACAGGCCATTAGAAATACTATACGAGCACTGTCAGCAAGCGCCAGGAAACCTCCGGGTGTCAGTGCGCTCAAAAAGTGCCATTTAACATAACATACATAACATAACATAACACCACACTACCCTGCACTCTGTCACAAAACAAATACCTTTTGAAATGATGAGGGAAAGGAGTGTGAGATTTTGTCCATCCCCGGTGTGAATGTCAGATGTGGTGGATGTGGGTGTTGATGTGCAGGTGTTGTCTGAGAAGGCTAAAGTGGCAAGTGATGAAGCTGGCAGGACCAAGGTGAAGGAGGTGTTGGAAGGTAATGTAGGAAGGTGGATATCTGACTATGGTTACCCCCAAACATTTTGCCTGGTGTTTAGCTGATTTTTTACTTAGTTGGCCTGGGATCCCGCTATTCAGGGCCCCAGGCTAATTGCTCTCTCCTTAAAATGGACTCCATGTACCTTAGGTACATACACAATTGGAACTGGTTCACCTTATAGGCCCCTCTAACAGTGTACCCTAGGTACCCAGGGCATAGGTGTAACCAAGGCCTACCAGGAGCTGCAGCATGTATTATGCCACCCCTGGTCTGGCCTCCATATTTGACACAACTGACTGATCCATCAGCTGGGGTAAGTTGGTGTAATCACCTCTTACTTAGGTATAGTATATCTATATCTAACATATCTGGACACATGTTAACCTATAAGCCACTCCTATGGAAGGCCTCGACAATCCTGGAGGCAGAGTGCTTGGTTTCATGTGAGCTGAGCCCGTCGGCAGCTGTCGGGAACAACTCCCTTAGCTGTTCCGGGATATTGCCATACCATATACTCTTAAGTGCATTATAATCCTTGCGGTTACTTGCTAACTTTGGTTTGGCTTTATCAAAACATGTCGAGTAAGGTGTCATACGAATTGGGATACTACACCCTCGCCAATTCTGGCGACGGGGGTAGCATTCCACCCTTCTAGAGGGGCACGACATGTACATAACCTGAACCCCGGTTAAAGTTAAACTCGAGCCTCAGCATCACAAAATGGATGCTGCCACCACAGACACAAGTCTGACCTCCTGCTGCTGGGAGTCCTTCCAGCGAGGGACGCTTGGACAAAGGGTTTCCTGCCTTGGGAGGTGCGAGCACCACCCCAGACAGGATTTTGTGTATTGGGTAGGGCAGGGCTGAATAGAATGAGACATGCCTGGGGCACACAAGGAGTCCCCGTGCATAAGCCAGTCCAAGCCGGTGCTGGGGCTTTCCAGCCCCAGTCCTGGCGCGGAGCTGGACAAAGGAAAGGGGGTGTAACCGCCCCCCTTCCTGGTCCCACGCAGAGGAGGGACCTAGCAGGTGATCCGGCCCCCAGATTGAGAATAAGAGTAGGAGCTGTGTCCCAAGACTTCGGATCATCCTGAACTCGACTTGAAACTAAGAAGAAAACTGGACTTCGACATTCTGCTGCACAGAAGACTGAAGAGCATCTCCCTTGTGGCCAAGGAGTGACCATCCTGTGAATACAGGCACCATCCAGCAACTCGACGTCTGCTTTGCCGCCGCCTCCTGCCAGAGCCCGAGCCCAGAGCCAAACGAGACCCAGACTCCCAGACATCTCAGAGCCCGATCCAAAGTCCCTGAAAAGAAGAAACCCGTGGAGGCACCGAGAGACGTGGGACCGGCCATCTTGAAAGACCCACGAGAAGCTGATTGTGCAGCACCCGAGGCACCCTCGATGCTGTGCTTTGGGGTTTGAGAAGCCCCACCACCAAGCAGCATCTGCACCGCAGATCAGCCCCCCAGCATCTCCACGATCTGCGTGGGGCCCTTTTGCATTTTGCCACTTGACGCGCCATCCCGGTTACTAGTCCGTTGGCTAGTGGCCATCCTGGCGACGAAATCCGACATTTACACTGCTGGTCTGGTTGCTCCAGACTGGCCCTCACTCCTGTAAAAAGGAGCACCCCCTCTGACCTTGCTGGTCCGAGTGAGAAGCTTGCATTGTCTCCTGCATGGCTTGCGTTAGCCAAGGCCTGTTTGCTCTGATCAAGAAGCCGACACCGCCATCAGCGAGGGCCTTTGTGGGACAGCTTGTGACCGACGCCTGGACGTCCTCGACCTCTTCGTGTCCACGTGGCTGCAGAGACAATCTTCACCTCTTCGCCTGTTTGCACCCGACATCGCCAGGTTCCATCCTGGTTCCACAGTAGTCACTGGCTAGTGACTTTGAACATTGTCCCCTCTGCTTTAAGGTCTTCACCTCTTCAGATCCACCCTTGGATCTACCGGAACTCTCCACGACGACCCGCCTGCAGCATCTTCATCTACAGGCTCCATAGACCAGCAAGACGAAACCCCAACACACTTTGAGACATATGCACCCGCTTCCTGTGGGTGAGGTAAACCTGGCGCTCCGGTGCCCCTGTGTAGCAATACACCTCTAGTGTCTATGTTCCAAGTTGCTAGGTTCTAGGTCATCCAGAAGGTTCCCTTTTCACTAACTTTGTAACTTTTACGCACCATTGACTTTGCATTGGTGCATGTGTGTGCTTTAAGCGCTGCACCCAAGTCCCGAGGGCCTTTCCCGACTTCTTCACTGTTAGTCCTGAACAGCTCCAGCAATTCCCCAGGCCTACTTCCTTTTCGATTAGTTGTACTTATACCACTATTTTAGTATATGGTTTAGGTGGCCCCATGTGCTCATCCATATTGTGCAACTTTTGTATATTTAACCTGTGTTGTGTTTTAACGCATTTGCTACTGTGCTCATAAAAAGTATAGGGGATATTTGTAGTAAATAAATATATATATATTTTCAATATATATCTGTGTGGTGTCCTTTCATTTGGTATTCAAGGGGATTGTGTATGGTAAAACAGCTTGCTTCACATGCCTTTACAGAGTTTAGCCTAAGGCTGCTTTGTCCACGCTACTAGAATAGCTGGTCTATAAGGTTGACTTACAACCAATCATCATAAGGGTTGCTTGGCATGGTACAAGGTGATCACTAGAACTAGTGAGCATCATATACCAGGCCAACTTCTCACAGGTAAGAAAAGGCAAAAGAATGCTGTGATGTTGTAAGTAGGAGATTTGGTCTGCATTAAAGATCCATTGCTGTTAAGAAAGAGCATGTCGAAATTCAGAGACCCTATTCAAGCGAGGCGAGTTTGTGGTGATTCTGTGCAAGTTTCCAATGGCCAAGGGTGGAACCTGTCCCATGTGGCAAAAGTGAGTACAAATGGTGAAAAGTGTCTCAAAGGAGTGGAGGAAGATGTTAATAGAAATGTAGTCACGAGAAAAGGCACAGAGGGCAATGTAACTCAACTCAGTCTAAAAATCTTGGACAAGCAGTTAGGAAGAGTGTTCTCACAAAGAGGTTACCTAAAAGATCTATTGATTACTTGTTTCCATGTTTTGTGTTGTAGTGTTGTGTAAATTGTTTATGGGGTGGGGTTGCAGATAAAAAAGGGAGATGAGTGGTATAGTCATGTGTATTATGTTTTGGCCTTTATGCTTCTTGAGTAGTGACATACAGCCCGATTCAAGCTAAATTGCGCTCGCAAAGGGCCAGATTCTGAGAATCTGGTCCTTTGCGAGTGCAATTTTTGCATTTGGGATTCATCATCCCAAATGCAATAATCGCTATTTGCGAAATCGCATATTTGCGAGGAATTGGATTTAAGGAATCTCTATTAGAGATTCCTTAAATGCAATTCATGAACCAATTTGAAATTACGAATTCGCAATATTTGGTCGCCATTTACCACGAAGTCTGACTTTGTGGTAAATAGCGAAAAATTAGAAAAAAGCACTTTAGTGCATTTTTCTCTGTTGCATGTTACACACACCTGTGTACATTTGCATTTCAGGGGTGCTACAGGATGTCCTTTGGACACCCCTGGCACCCTTGAAATTGCTATCTTATTTGCGATAAACCTTTAGGCCCATAGGAATGAATGGGGAGTATTCCTTAGTATTCCTTATTTGCGATTAGCAATTTGCTCATCGCAAATAAGGAAGATGTAGGAATCGCAATTTTTTTTGCAATTCCTACATGAATCCCGTTTTGCAAGTCCTTGTAAGGCTGTCTGTAACCAAACATAAGGTTGAACAATAAAAAAATATTTAGTAACCACTAGGTGGTAGCATATACTTAAGACAGAAACAGCAGTCAAATGTTCTTAACACAGGGGGTGCATTACTATTTTTGCATGTAGGTTTAGCTTACAATCGTTAACATCCTTTTTTATTGTGAACCTATATTTTACAGTTCACAAAAAGTGCTGTACCGCAGTTAGAGCATTTAATCACACCTTGATTTTCATGGGAGTAAATCTACACCTGGGGTGATGGGGAGTAGGTTTGTCACCTTTCAACGAGAACAAGCGAGTAGGTTTGTCACCTTTCAACGAGAACAAGCATTGGCATAGCCAATAGGTCTCGCCTTTGGGACTTTATAAGTGTTGAGGCAGAGCTATTGGCTTTGGTAATGTCTTGAAGCTATGTTGCATTAAAAAGCTAGACTACACAATCTGGGGAAATTCCAGAAAGGCAAAATTTGCTTCACTACCACGCTCCTGTAACACTTAAAAAATCAAGGTTCTCGAAAGTTTGCAAATAAAAAGGCAGAAGGAGCAGCTGTGTGACAGCTGATCATTGCTATTCTATGGCAGGACCGGATGCTCCGATTGTGCTTTCCTCATTTCTTTACTAGAAATGCTCAGCAGCCAATCAGAAAACAGTAAAGAAAAACACTACCACAGTCCCCATGAACACTCTGGGTATCACCTGACAAACCATAGAGTAACTAGTATATAAAGTCCAATAGATAATACCACCTCCTCTTTCTTTGCTGCTCCGCAGCCAGTTAAGTGCTTTACATCCTTCTTGCATTGTTGTTGCCTGTGGTACTTTAATATTATGTATGGCTCATATTTTGCCCTGTAACTTACTGTATATGCTGTTTGTGCTTGTGCTCTGCTCGCGCTTTGCCTCTGCTGTGTTCAGGCACCCTGGTGTATTTATCGGTGTTCCTTAGCGGTTTCCCTTGCTTTCTTTGGTTTCGTTTTCATTTCCCTTCGTCGCGGGGAGCGTGAGATCACCTCCCCGGTTCGGGCGCTTTGCGCCCACGCCTCTCAATGCCGCCGCTACCGTGCATGCGCAGTACCCATTTTGGTTGTTTATCTACGGTTTTACACGGAGCTTTAGCGCCGGAGCAGTGTTTTCAGTAGCTCTTTGCCCACAAGCCTGCATTTTGGTCCCCATTTACGCCCGAATTGAAAATGAATCTTTTGGGCTGTATAATTGGCATAGGCATTGCCTAGAGTGGCCAGTTTTCTGCAAGCCCTCCCTCCACTTTTAAGTTATTTTCAGTCAGGTTCTCGACTGTCTCTCATTGGCTTGCTTTAGGGGTTTAGCCACTCCCCCTTATATTTGCCTACGGCATTTTCTTATTCCTTCCTCTTGTGGGCATACTTGTTACACTTTGTGTAATTATGGAAGAGTATTATGAGGAGGATGATTATTATGATGGTGATGCTCCTGGCTCTATACAGCAGGATTTGGTTGAGGCTCTGGACCAAGGTGTTCAGCATTCTGTTAATAAGGGCTAGTTCGGGTAAATGAGCCCTTGAAGTGCCATCTGTCCAATTATGCCTTGCAACAAGGCTGGTTACCTTCTTCTTCAGGGCGTTCTTCTTCTTCCAAGTCTCCTAGCAATCCTCATCAGTCCCACTTTGTTAAGCTGGCTAAAGTCCTTTCTGGTGAGCGTTCTGGTGCTAAATCGTCCAAAGAGGCTTTGGCCTCTCAGGCTCATCGAACGGACGTTAGTGACACGTCTTCTCCCTTGTCTTCTGATCAAGATGTTCCTCCACATTCAAAGAAAGCTCATAAGGAGGATTTTGTTGATGCGCCATCGCATCCCCAGCTTCTAATGTTCGATCCTGCTGATATTGTGCACCCCTACTCTTCGTCTTGGCCTCCGTCCCCAGAAGTGGCAGAATATGTCCAGACGCATATTCGCCAGCCCTTTGAAAAGGACGTATAGACTCGCCTTCAGTCGGAATGTCCGCGCACTGATTTGGCAGACAAATTGTGACATATCTTAAAAAATATGCCAAGGATCCTAAGAAGGGTATTGACAGGGCATGGCGCTCGTATCAAGATAAATTATTGGATTTACTGGGCCCTAGTCCTCTGTTGTTGATCCAGACAAGTTGATTGGGTGGTCTCAAAGGGATATTTGTCAGTTGGGGAATGCCAATTGCGCAATGTCTTGTGAGCGACGTTGCTCTATTCTGTTGAAATTGGACCCCAAATTGGTGGAATTGTCAACGTCTGCGTCCGGCCCTTTAGCTCAAGGCTTGTGTGAGAAGTTGGCCTGATATATGATGCTCACTAGTTCTAGTGATCACCTTGTATCAGTCCAAACAACCCTTATGGTGATTGGTTGTAAGTCAACCTTATAGACCAGCTATTCTAATGGTAGCAAGGACAAAGCAGTCTTAGGCTAAACTCTTTTGGCAGGTGAAGCCAGCTGTTTTACCACATATAACCCCTTGCATACCAAGTGAAAGGACACCACACAGGTTGTTATGAAAATAAACAATATATTTATTAATAACAAACACCTCTGAACTCTTTATGAGATCAGAGGGCTAAGCACATGACAAGACTCTTAGGAAAAATACGTTTAAGTTGCACGAATTACAATGGTGCCCTAGGGGCACGACAAAACATATACTAAACAAGTGGTATAAGGAAATCGATAGAAGGAATGGAGCTGTCCAGAGGCTGTAGGATCGCTGGGACTACACTACCCTAACCTTAGGTAAGTAATAGGAGGCCCACGGGACGCGTGTGCAGAGTGTGAACTCACAAGCGAGATGCTTAACAAAGTCAATGGACAGTACAAATTACGAAAAGGTAAGTACTAGACAATTCCAACTAGCTAGGACTAAAATGACTGGATAACTGGACACTAGGAGAGTCAATCTACCCTTGAGCATCGAAATGCTCTTGTTACCTCACCCACGGGCTACGGGTGCATAGGTGTCAAAGTGTGTCGGGTTTCCGCGTTGAAGTCAATGGAGCTTGGAAGAAAAAATGCTGCAGGCGACCAGGAGGAAGCTGTCCGGTGTGATCCAAGGGTGGATCAAGGAAGATGAAGACCTGAAAGCAGAGGGGACAATGTTCACAGTCACTAGCCAGTGACTGGGGTGGAACCAGATGCTGTCGTCGCGATCAGGTGAAGAGTGGACGCTTGACTCTGCAGCCACGTGGACCAGGAGGTGTCTTCGACAACCAGGATGGAGGCACAAGCTGTCCCACGCAGGCTCTCGGTGTCGGCGGTGTTGGTTCCGGATTCGGCGTCAACAGGCCTTGGCAAAGGCAACCCACGCGGTGATTGGAAAAGGTGTCTGGTGCGGACCAGGAGGGTCCGGGGTGCTTCTCCTTTGCAGGGAAGCAAGGACCAGTCTGGAGCAACCAGACCAGTGGTGTAGATTTCAAGGATCGTCATCTAGGAGGCCACTAGCCAGCCGGCAAGTGACCAGACAAGGCGTCGAGCAGCAATCAAGCAAAAGGGCCCCAAGCAGATCTCGTGGATGCTGGAGGGTTGATCTTCTGTGCAGGAGCTGGCCGGGGCTGGGGCTTCTCAATCCCCAAAGCACTTCATTGAGGATGCCTCTGAAGTCGCGCTGGAAGCGAGGTGCAGTTTCTCCAAGACGGCCGGTCCCACGTGTCTCGTCGCACCCACGGATCTCAGCTGTGCTGCAGATGTAGGTAGAGGTCGGAGAGGTCTGGGAGTCCAGGTCTCGTCGGGCTCTGAAGTCTAGATCCACTCGGGAAGACGACAAAGTGAACCGCTGGAACGCTTGATGGTGCCTGCTTGTGCAGGGTGGTCACTCCTTGGCCACAAGGGAGATTTTTTCAGTCTTCTGTGGAGCAGAACGTCGAAGTCCAGAGTTTCTTCTTGTAGATTCAATTCAGGATAATCTAATTTGGAATGGGACCAGCTCCTACCTTTATTCGCCTAAAGGGGGCTGTACTATGACTAGGTCCCTCCTATGGGTGGGACCAGGAATGGGGGTGGTTACACCCCCTATCCTTTGTCCGGTTTCGCGCCAGAGCTGGGCCTGGAGTGCCCCAGCAACTGGTTTGAACCGGTGTATGCACAGGGACACCTTGTGTGCCCCAGGCATGTCTCATTCCTTTCAGGCCTGTCCTACCTAATACACAAAATCCTGTCTGGGGTGGTGCTAGCACCTCCCAAGGCAGGAAACCCTTTGTCCAGGCCTCCCTCGCTGGAAGGACTCCCAGCAGCAGGAGGTCAGACTTGTGTCTGTGGTGGCAGCATCTATTTTGTGATGCTGAGGCTCGAGTTAACTTTAACCGGGGTTCACAGTTACAAACATGTTGTGTCCCTCTAAAAGGGTGGAATGTGACTCCCGTCACCAGAACTGGCGAGGGGGTAGTATTCCAATTCGTATGACACCTTACTCGACATGTTTTGATAATGCTATGCCAAAGTTAGCAATAACCGCAAGGATTATAATGCACTTAAGAGTATATGGTATAGCGTTATCATGGAAACAGCTAAAGGACTTGGTTCCGAAAGCAGCAGACAGGCTCAGCTCATGCTAGAGCACCATCTCACATTATTCCAAGCACTCTGCCTCCAGGATTGTTAAGGCCTGCCATAGGAGTGACTTATAGGAGGATATGTGTCCATTTTAGGGTTAGATATAGGTATAATATATCTAAAGCAAAGGGTGATTACACCACCTTGCCCCAGCGGTGGTACCAGCCAGTTGTGTCAGTTTTGGATGACCAGCCAGGGGTGGCATAATACATGCTGCAGCCCCTTGTAGGCCTTGGGTGCACTTATGCCCTGGGTACCTATGGTACACTGTACAAGGACTTACAAGAGAGACCCAATACCAATTAGATATGTACCTAAGGTACATGGAGTCCATTTTAACAGAGAGAGCAGGAAGCCTGGGGTCCTGGATAGCAGGATCCCAGGCCAACTATGTCGAAAAACAGAAAAACACTAGGCAAAATCTGGGGGTAACCATAGTTAGATATCCACCTTCCTGCACAACCCCCCCCCACCCCCCTCCAAACAAAAGGAGATAAGGCTATCCTTGACCAGGTAAGCCTATATTGCCTGAGTGGCCATATGAGGAGGTGCATGCACTGGCATGGTTACCCCCTATCTCATGGTCCACTAAGCAATCCCTCACCCTAAGGGTATCTGAGGGTCTCCACCATAGGGAATCTCTACCTGTGGTGTGTTTTGGCAAAGTAAAAGGCTGGTGCTTGGATGGAGTACTGAAGTGAAGCTCCACTAATGTTGGGCTCAACTTCCTCCAATGACTATCCACCATATATGCCTTTCTTTCCAGGACTGAGTTGCAGTGTGCTCTCAGGGTCAACCTCTGGCTACCTACAGCTGGAGGCTGGGTCCCTCTGTTTGGCTTACTGGAGGGACAGGTCAGGTTTGGGGCCCTTAGGTCCCAGGTTTGGCTGTGCCCAACAGTGTCCATCTGTGGGAGGTCCCTAACGAAGTTTAAGGGGGATCCCTCAGGAGTTTGTTTTATTTTCACCTGTCTAGGACTGCTAGCTTTGGTGCCCTTAATGTGCTGGTTGGGGAGTTCTTTTGGACAGGGGGCCCTTTGGGGTCCACCACTGGCCTCCCTGACCTCTACAGCCCTGGGCTGACTGAGGCAGGGTCGAGAAGGGCAGGTTACCTGCTCCAGACTGGGTCCCACCTTGGAAGGGTCCACTGACATCAGGGGTTCTGCCAGGCTAGACCTGAATACCTCTGGGGCAGTTTCTTCACAAGGGGTAAGATCACTTCCCTGAGGAGGCTGATCCTTTCCTAAAGTCTGGTAGGAGGGAGATTTCTCTTCCTCCTCAATGCTCTCTGTTTGAGAGGAGTGATCCATAGTTTAAGGCTTCACAACACTATTATCTGTTTGAGTTTGGGCTGTGGCCATCACAGCCTCACCAACCTTCTCAGGAAGGGACTCAGTTTGGGTATGGGCTGTGACCATCACAGCCCTGCCAACCTTTTCAGGGAAGGAATCTGTCTGAGATTGGGCTGAGACTGGCACAGCCCTCCTGACCTGTTCAGGGAGGACATCTTGGACTAGGGCTGTGGCCATCACAGCCCCACTAACCTTTCCATGGAGATTTACCATTTTAAAATGGGTTTCTTGCTCTACCTCAGCCCAGGCTGAGATCTCTAAATCATTCCCCAGTAGACAATCTACAGGCAAGTTTGATGACACTGCCACTCTCTTGGGACCAGTGACACCTCCCCAGCTGATATTTACCACTGCCATGGGATGAACTCTCTGCACTCCATCAATGTTGGTCACCTGGTATGTGGCTCTAGGTAAAAGTTGCCTTGAGGGGACTAGGCTCTCAGTCACCATAGTGATGCTAGCCCCTGTGTCTCTATAGGCCTCAACTTTCAGACCATTGATGAGGGGCTCCTGTCTGTACTTGTCCAAAGTGTTGGGCCAAGCAGTGAAGTTGGCAAATCCCATGCCATTTCCACAAACAGGAGTATCTGTGGTAGGGGACCTGGTTAGGCCAGAGTCCACCTGAGTTCCCCAAGTATACCCAACCAATTTCTTGGGGGCACTCCCACCACCTGGGGGATTACTACTAGTAGTAACAGGAGGTGTTGGAGTATTTCCTGGAGGAATATTTTCCTTATTGATGGCCTTTGGGCAACTGCTGTCAGTTTTGCAATGGCCTACCTGTTTGCAGGCATGGCAATAAGGTTTCTTTTGGGTATTGGAAGGATTCTGGGACCCACCCCCTTTAGAGGATTTTTGGGGCCCTGGTGTGGTTTGATCTTTTGATTTATTCCCACCCTTCTCTTGAGGCTTGGTTGATTCTTTCTTTTGGTCACCACCCAGATTCTTAGGCCTAATCCTGGTTCTGACCCATTTGTCTGCCCTCTTACCCAATTCTTGTTGAGAGGTCAGATCAGAGTCTACCAGGGCTGGTGTAATAACTGGTTCTGACAATTATTTAAGACTTGCTCTCTCATAATAAGATTGTACAATCCCGTGTAATCAGTAACTTTACTTCCCAGTAGCCAGCCTTCCAAAGCCTTAGTGGCACAATCAACAAAGTCAGTCCAATCCTGAGACTGAGTTTTCTGGGTGTCTCTGAACATCAACCTGTACTGTTCAGTTGTTAAGCCAAACCCATCAATCAGTGCATTTTTCAGGACTTCGTAATCATTCGCATCCTCAGCTCTAACAGTGAGGAGCTTATCTCTACCTTTACCTTCAAAGGAGAGCCACAAGATAGCTGCCCACTGACTCTGGGGTACCTGCTGTACTGTGAAGGCCCTCTCCAAAGCTGTCATCCTTTTGTGGATGTCATCTCCTACCTTATAGGAGGGCACTATTTTACTCAGGTGTCTATTATCAAAACTCCTGTCTTTATCTCTAGGGATAATGCTGCCACCAGTGGGTTCTAACCCACTCAAATTCTGCTCTCTGGCAAAGGCAAGCTTCTCTTTGGCAAGGGCAAGTTCTTCCCTTTGGATCCTCAGATTCACTTCCTTCATCTTTGCTTCATGTTCTCTTCTCTGAGGGGAAGTCATCCCTCTCTGAGAAGATGCCTGAGAGACATGGGTGTGAATAGATCAGTTAGAGCCTCTGGAGTGAGACCTAACTCGTCTATTCCCAAGGCTAGGCCTGCTTGTGGATGGGTCTGGGCTCCCCCAGCTCCATCCCCATGTAGGCTTAAGTTGGCCCTGGTAAGTCTACTGACTATAACTTGGCCATGGTCTACCTCTCCATCAGAGGAGTTCCCATCTTCCTCACCATCTACATCTTCTGTTTCAGGGAGGTTAGATTCAGGGTCACCTTCTAAGGGGGCATGCTTCCATCTGTAGGATCAGAGGGGCCTGGGTTAGAAGCCCTTCTAGCATCATATGTCTCTAAGAGACCTAACAGAAAAGGAAGGGTAGGGTTAGAACCCTGTTTCAATTTCCTGGAAGTACACAATTGTCTCAGCTCCTGGAAACTGAGTGCTGCATATCTTGAAAGGACCTGTGGAGGGTCACTAATCACAGGTGGAGCCACTGCATTCTCTCCTGTGATAGACATGCTTTCTAGTGAGGTGTAAGTGGTGCACTTACCTACACTATGGGTTTTCCTACTGATCCCTTGCTAAGAGTTGTAGTCAGGGTGTGCTACTCCCTTTCTACTACAACAGCTGGTTCAGTAGTGTTATATGTACCTATGGTACCTTATGTGATCTTTCAAATGATATCTCAAGATTATATTTGGTAAAAACAACAGCAAGCTCAAATCCCAACCGCTGCACACCAATGTGAGCAGTTGGCCTGATATATGATGCTCACTAGTTCTAGTGATCACCTTGTATCAGTCCAAACAAACCTTATGGTGATTGGTTGTAAGTCAACCTTATAGACCAGCTATCCTAATGGTAGCATGGACAAAGCAGTCTTAGGCTAAACTCTTTTGGCATGTGAAGCTAGCTGTTTTACCACATATAACCCCTTGAATACCAAGTGAAAGGACGTCACACAGGTTGTTATGAAAATAAACAATATATTTATTAATAACAAACACCTCTGAACTCTTTATGAGATCAGAGGGCTAAGCACATGACAAGACTCTTAGGAAAAATACGTTTAAGTTGCACGAATTACAATGGTGCCCTAGGGGCACGACAAACCATATACTAAACAAGTGGTATAAGGAAATCGATAGAAGGAATGGAGCTGTCCAGAGGCTGTAGGATCGCTGGGACTACACTACCCTAACCTTAGGTAAGTAATAGGAGGCCCACGGGACGCGTGTGCAGAGTGTGAACTCACAAGCGAAATGCGTTAGAAAGTCAATGGACAGTACAAATTACGAAAAGGTAAGTACTAGAAAGTTCCGACTAGCTAGGACTAAAACGACTGAATAACTGGACACTAGGAGAGTCAATCTACCCTTGAGCACCGAAATGCTCTTGTTACCTCACCCACGGGCTGCGGGTGCATAGGTGTCAAAGTGTGTCGGGTTTCCGCGTTGAAGTCAATGGAGCCTGGAAGAAAAGATGCTGCAGGCGACCAGGAGGAAGCTGTCCGGTGTGATCCAAGGGTGGATCAAGGAAGATGAAGACCTGAAAGCAGAGGGGACAATGTTCACAGTCACTAGCCAGTGACTGGGGTGGAACCAGGAAGGAACCAGAAGCTGTTGTTGCGATCAGGCGAAGAGTGGACGCTTGACTCTGCCGCCACGTGGACCAGGAGGTGTCTTCGACGACCAGGATGGAGGCACGAGCTGTCCCACGCAGGATCTCGCTGTCGGAGGTGTTGGTTCAGCTTTCGGCATCAACAGGCCTTGCCAAAGGCAACCCACGCGGTGAGTGGAAAAGGCGTCTGGTGCGGACCAGGAGGGTCCGGGGGGCTTCTCCTTTGCAGGGAAGCAAGGGCCAGCCTGGAACAACCAGACCAGCAGTGTGGATTTCAAGGATCGTCGTCTAGGAGGCCACTAGCCAGCGGGCAAGTGACCAGACAACGTGTCGAGCAGCAATCAAGCAAAAGGGCCCCACGCAGATCTCGTGGATGCTGGAGGGCTGATCTTCTGTGCAGGAGCTGCTCGGGGCTGGGGCTTCTCAATCCCCAAAGCACTTCATCGAGGATGCCTCTGAAGTCGTGCTGGAAGCGAAGTGCACTTTCTCCAAGATGGCCGTTCCCACGTGTCTCGTCGCACCCACGGATCTCAGCTGTGCTCTGAAGTCTAGATCCACTCGGGAAGACGACAAAGTGAACCGCTGGAACGCTTGATGGTGCCTGCTTGTGCAGGGTGGTCACTCCTTGGCCACAAGGGAGATTTCTTCAGTCTTCTGTGGAGCAGAACATCGAAGTCCAGAGTTTCTTCTTGTAGAATCAATTCAGGATAATCTAATTTGGAATGGGACCAGCTCCTACCTTTATTCGCATAAAAAGGGGGCTGTACTATGACCAGGTCCCTCCTATGGGTGGGACCACGAAGGGGGTTGGTTACACCCCCTATCCTTTGTCCGGTTTCACGCCAGAGCTGAGGCTGGAGTGCCCCAGCAACTGGTTTGAACCGGTGTATGCACAGGGACACCTTGTGTGCCCCAGGCATGTCTCCTTCCTTTCAGGCCTGTCCTACCTAATACACAAACTCCTGTCTGGGGTGGTGCTAGCACCTCCCAAGGCAGGAAACCCTTTGTCCAGGCCTCCCTCGCTGGAAGGACTCCCAGCAGCAGGAGGTCAGACTTGTGTCTGTGGTGGCAGCATCCATTTTGTGATGCTGAGGCTCGAGTTAACTTTAACCGGGGTTCACAGTTACATACATGTCGTGTCCCTCTAAAAGGGTGGAATGCGCACAGATTCAAATTGGGGGCTCTGACATTTACCATCGGTTCGATCTACTGCCCGAATGAACGTCAGGATAGCTTCTTTCAGTCGGCATTGGTGGACATAACAGCATCCCCGGACAGGCACATTATTTTGGGTGGGGATTTAAATATGGTGGCAGACTCAACTATAGATAGGTCGGCACAGCGCTCACCACAGACAGGGGAAATGTCACAAGCAGTTAAATCCCAACTGGTGGACATGGATACCTGGATCTTCATGACCTTTGGCGCCACCTGCATCCCACAGATTGAGATTACTCCTTTTATTCCCACACACACAAAACCTACGCGAGGCTGGATCACCTCATAGTTACTGGCCCGGTCGGTGACTTAGCTACGACATCGGAGGTGGGGGTCTTATCTCTATCGGATCACGCACCGGTCTCAGGGAGCTTCTCTCTGCCGGTCGACCGGGCCCCCTGGGGGGTCTGGTGCCTCAGGGACGCTCTGTTACACAAGAAATCTGTTGTGCAAAAGGTTACGGAGGTGATCAGGGACTTCCAAACGCATAATGATAACGCAGATACCTCGGCGGCGACGCAGGGGGCCGCTCTTAAAGTAGTGGTCAGAGGGGAATTTATTGCGATCTCCTCGGCGGAAAACAGGGACCGGAGGCAGAAGCGGGACCAGCTCACCCAAAAAGTAAGGGAATTGGAAGAAGTGCACCGCCGTACGGGGGCCCCCAGGATTTGGAAACAGCTGAAGGCAGCGAGAAAGCTCCTGTCATCCCTGGACATGGACAGGGCAGAATACGCTGCACTTCGACTGAAACACGCTTACTACACGGGGGGACAGGTGTGGTCGCCTGCTGGCGATTAAACTCAGGGTGGCCAATGAACGTCATCGGGTGAAGGAAATTGAGACCGAAAATGGCGGACTAGTCACGGGGGACGACCAGATAGCCGTGGCCTTCTGCCGATTCTATGCGGACTTATACACCGGGGAGGGTCTGCGGGATCAGGAGTCGGAGGACTACCTGGACTCAGTCACACTCCCGTCCCTAGAACCATCACAACGGAGTATCTCGAAAGGGAGATACGGGTCGAGGAAGTGATTGCTGCCATCTCCAGGCTTAAACATGGGAAGGCCCCAGGCCCGGACGGCTACACAGCGCTCTTCTATAGGACGTTCAGTGACACGTTGGCCCCCATACTAGCCAAATTGTTTAATTCCTTCTCCGAGCCGGGGGCAATCCCTCCGGACCTCCTACAGGCCTCGATCTCGGTTATCCCTAAACCAGGGAAAGACCGGACCCAATGCAGCTCGTACCGCCCGATTTCCCTTTTGAACGTGGACTTGAAACTGTACACGGGTATTCTGGCGGCGCAATTAGCGCCTCACTTGCCGGGCCTGGTAGAGCCGGACCAGGCTGGCTTTGTCCCTGGAAGGCAGACGGTGGACAACACCAAGAGAGTGGTGCACGTTTTGGAGAAGGCCTCCCGGATTCCTGGAGAGAGAATGCTCCTTTCAGTGGACGCCGAAAAGGCGTTTGATCGCGTGCACTGGCCCTATCTGGAACGGGTTATGACGAGGATGGGCATAGGTGAGAAATATCAAACTGTTACAGGTTCCCGTCGGCGGTGGTGCGGGTGAATGGCTGTGGCTCTCGGAGGTATGGCATTGAGCGCGGTACCAGACAGGGCTGCCCCCTGTCCCCGCTCCTTTTCGCTTTATATATGGAGCCACTCGCTCAGAGGCTCCGACAGAATCTGGACGCCACCGGAGTGAAGATGGGGGGGTATGTCCACACGGTCAGCCTCTACGCGGACGATGTGATCTTGACCTTGGAGGAGCCGAGACGGGCACTGCCTGCATGTATCGGTGAATTGGAGGCCTTCTCACGGGTGGCTGGATTCAAAATGAATATGGGTAAATCGACAGCACTGGATATCTCCCTGACTCTCCCTGACTCCTGCAACACGGCGGGAATTGCAGGGCCTCTTCCCCATGCATTGGTCGGCTCACCAAGTCCAGTACTTGGGCATCCTGTTGGCACCTACGCTGCAGGCTATGGTGACAGCCAACTATACGGCTTTGACTGGAAAGATTAAAGAGGAATTGGGGAGATGGAGCAAAGGGTTGATATCGTGGCTAGGGAGAGTGGCAGCGGTTAAAATGACTGTCCTCCCTCAGATACTATACCTATTTCGGGCCCTGCCGCTACACCCGCCTAAGGGATGGTTTCAGCAGACACAATCGATCATATCCCGTTTTATTTGGCAAGGCCGCAAGCCACGGATGAGGAGAGTTCTCCCCATGCTGGCACCCGAATCTGGGGGGCTGGGAATCCCAGACCTACGCAAGTATTTTCAAGCGGCGCAGCTCCGATATCTGGTTGAATGGAGCCGATGGGAATCGGACAAGCATTGGTTATTCCAAGATCAGGCTGTAGCGGGCTGCCCTTTACAAGAGGTGCCCTTTTTACGCAGGGCTCACCGCCCCCCGAATCTTTACGCGTCTTTTGTAACGCGGGTCCCGCTGAGGGTGTGGGACACTACTAGCACAGCACATGAGCTTACCACATTCCCCTCCCCGTTTACTCCTATTGCAGACAACCCGGATTTCACACCAGGGGTTGCCCAGGGGGCTTTCGCACACTGGCGGGCTGCTGGTTGTAGGTCACTTTTCCATGTGTACGGGCCCGAGGGAGTTCTCCCTTTCCAAGCGCTTAAGGAAGAGTACGGTTTGGCTGAGACGGATAGGATGCGCTACTGGCAGGTGCGACACTGGGCTTTGCAACCACAGGTACGTGAGCTGGCAGATAGGAAACTATTGCCGTACGAGAGGTGGCTAGTGACGAGTTCTTCGGACGCTAAACTCATCACAGATCTTTATAAATTACTGCAGCCTCCCCCCTCACACTTTCATAATCCAGGTAGGGAACGCTGGAACAGAGAGCTGGGAGGAACGTTGAGCCATAAAGAGTGGGACCAGATCTCTTACCGCGCACGACACTCTGCATATCATGTAGGGCTTACTGAAACTTTCACTATGGTGTCTACGTATTGGTACTACACCCCGGAGCGGTTACACGAGATGGACAGACATATCGATAATACTTGCTGGCGAGAATGTGGGCATCCGGGCACATTGACACACGTCCTGTGGGAGTGCCCAGTATTGAGCCTTTATTGGAAGGAGGTGCTAGATGAGGTTGATACTCGATTTGAAATAGAGTTACCCCGCTTTCCGGCATATGTCCTGTTGGGCTTGCCCAACGGGCTGATGTATCCATTGAAATCCCGTAGGGGCAGACAAATTGCAATAGCACTGGGCTCCACCGTTCAGAATATCCTAATCCGTTGGCGGACCACCACTGTTCCATCTATCACGGGCTGGTTACATAGGCTGTGGCATGTCCTGGGTATGGAAAAACTATCACTGATAATGGCCGGGGAGGTAGAGCAATTTGGGGAGTTGTGGCAGCCCTTCCATGCATTACTGGCTACCGAATTTAGGGAGCTGACCTGTCCGAGGTACTTGAGGCTCTTGAGATTGACACCACCGCCAGATTTCACTGCACAATAATCATGGGTTGGATAGTGTTTGGGAGTAGTGGGGGGGGGCTGAGCTCAGTAGGTTTGGCTAAGACAGGACACTGGACGGGGGTGGTGGGAGGGGGTTGGGGAACAAGAGGGGGGTGGGGGGAGTTGGGGGGAACTGTTCCTTTTAAAAGGGAAGGGCACGGACACTTTCTTCTACCTCAGGGTGTTATCGAATGTAATGTTGATGGACGAGGAGCCCACGCAGCCTCTATTGCTCTTGCGGGACTCGTAGCATTTACTTGAAGATGGGCTCCCGGGACTGCTGCACAATGTCGTTGCTTAAATGTCTTTCCTTTTGTTCTGTGTACCCTTTCAATAAAATACTTTAAACATAAAAGGGTGGAATGCTACCCCCGTCACCAGAACTGGCGAGGGGGTAGTATTCCAATTCGTATGACACCTTACTCGACATGCTTTGATAATGCTATGCCAAAGTTATGAATAACTGCAAGGATTATAATGCACTTAAGAGTATACTTATCATGGAAACAGCTAAAGGACTTGGTTCCAAAAGCTGCATACAGGCTCAGCTCATGCTAGAGCACCATCTCACATAATTCCAAGCACTCTGCCTCCAGGTTTGTTAAGGCCTGCCATAGGAGTGACTTATAGGAGGATATGTGTCCATTTTAGGGTTAGATATAGGTATACTATACCTAAAGCAAAGGGTGATTACACCACCTTGCCCCAGCTGTGTTACCAGCCAGTTGTGTCAGTTTTGGATGGCCAGCCAGGGGTGGCATAATACATGCTGCAGCCCCTGGTAGGCCTTGGGTGCACTTATGCCCTGGGTACCTATGCACACTGTACAAGGACTTACAAGAGTGACCCAATACCAATTCGATATGTACCTAAGGTACATGGAGTCCATTTTAACAGAGAGAGCAGGAAGCCTGGGGTCCTGGATAGCAGGATCCCAGGCCAACTATGTCGAAAACCAGCAAAACACTAGGCAAAAAGTTGGGGGTAACTATAGTCAGATATCCACCTTCCTACAGCTTGTTGTTTGATCAACCATTCCTGAAGGAGTTGACCAAATTTGTGGCTACGTTTAGTGGTCTTGATAAGGCTCAATCTTCTCTTCGGCGGGCTTTTTGCCAAGTTTTTGGAAGGGCCGGACGATATAGGGGACGATCGTCCGGCCGTGGATTTCACCAAAATAACCAGCGTGGATATCAGTCCCAGCAAGGAGGAGGTCAGGATTCCGGTTACAATAGCAAGCCCTCCTTCTATCCCTCTCACAAGGGGAGAGGTCAATTCAAAAAAGGACGCTACGGTGGTAACCAAGGAGGACATCACGATTCCTCGAATTCAGGTGAGCTTGATCCCGACCTCAGAGGTCGTGTTGGGGGGCAGAATTCAATATTTTCTTCCAAATTGGCGTCTGATCTCAAGCGATGCATGGGTATTAGGAGACTGTTCTAGGTTTCAAAATAGAATTCTACAGTTGTCCACACCAGCCCCATCCTCCTTCGCCCCTAGATTTTTCCCCACCAGGATCAAGAGGTCATTTCCACAGAAATCGAGTCTCTGCTGTCCAAAGGGGCCATAGTTCAGACTTCCCATCATCCTCAGGGTTTCTCCAGCAACGTCTTTCTGGTCCAGAAAAAAGGGGGCGGGTCCAGGTTGGTTCTCAACCTCAAGGGCTTCAACGGAGGGGTAGTTTACCGCCACTTCAAGATGGAGGGCGTCCATCTTCTGCGGGATCTTCTTCTGGAAGGGGACTGGATGGTCCGTCTCGATCTGAAGGATACATGCTTATCGATTCTCGTCGGCGATTCCTGCAATTCCAGTGGCAGGAGACTTGGTTCGAGTACTAAGATCTCCCTTTCGGCCTCTCGTCAGCACCTTGGTGCTTCACGAAACTTCTGAGGCCTGTTGTAGAGTCTCTGCGAGCCTGGGGTGTTTGATTGATAATTTATCTGGACGACATACTCATTTTGGAGCATTGCCTTCTTCTGTTGGTGACTCATTTGGAATGGTCAATAGATCTTTTACAGTCACTAGGGTTTCTGGTGAATCCTCAGAAGTTTGTTTTCATTCCCTCTCAGTCGATGGAATTCCTGGGTTTCCTCGTCAATTTCCTTTCTTGCCAACTCCTCTTGCCCAATCAGAAGATCAGATCCATCAAGAGGGAGTTGAGGTTGGTTTTGTCCAAACAGAGTGTATCATTGAGGTCTGTAGCTCGGATTGTCGGTCTGTTGGATTCTTTGATTCAGGCGATCTTCCCGGGTCCTCTTCATAATCAGGCACTCCAGCGTCTCAAAATCCGCCATCTCCAGAAAGGCTTCCGCTATTCAGATCAGCTTCCTCTTTCGGAGGACGCGAGGTTGGAGATGTTATGGTGGATGGAGCACATGGAGTCTTGGAATGGGCGAGCCCTGTTTGGAGCGTCCCCAGATGTGGTGATAGAATCCAACGCCAGTCTGTGGGGATGGGGAGCCTGTTGTGGCTAAATGTCAACGGGAGGCCGGTGGTTTCAGGAGGAATTGTCTCTCCATATAAATTGCCTGGAGCTTCTGGCGGGGTCTTTTGCGATTCATTGTCCGTCTCCGCGCATGACAAACTGTAGCATACTCCTCCGCATGGACAATGTGTCAACGGTTCGGTATGTCAACAAATTAGGGGGGCCAGGTCCAAGATTTTGGCAGAAATTGCCAAGGATTTTTGGCACTTTGTCTTCAGAGGCAGATCACAGTTATTGCAGAATATCTCCCGGGTCGCAACAATCTGATTGCAGACTGGAACTCTCGTCATCTCTGGGATTTCAGCAATTGGCGGCTTCATCCTCGCATATTCCGGTCTCTCTCACAGTTTTGGGGTCAATGTCAGATCGATCTGTTTGCCTCTCGCCTCAACACTCAGCTTCCCCTGTTTTTCAGTTGGTGCCCGGATCCGGAAGCCCTAGCCACAGATGCCTTTCTCCAGGTCTGGCCGTCTCTCCTGTGTTATACCTTTCCCCCATTTGTGATGATTCCCAGGGTCTTGGCTCGCATGAAGCATTGTCAGTTCTTTGGAGGGCTCAGGCTTGGTTCCCAGTTCTTCTGGAAATGAGTTGTGCGGTGCAGCTCCTTCTTCCTCAGAGATGGAATCTGTTGCTGGACTCTCTCAACAACCAGCATCCCCTAATAGAATCGGGTCAACTACTCCTAGTTGCATGGCGGGTATCGGGGAGCACAGGCAAATCCCAGGCCTTTCAAGAGACGCTACGAGATTTATCAGTGAGGCTTAGTCTCCCAACACACACACAAAGGTTGTGCAGCAGCATGGAAATGATGGTGTGATTGGTGTACTCAACGGGAGGTGGATCCCGCGTCAGTAGACGTCTCTTTAAATGTGAATTTTCTGGCCTCTGTTGCTTCGTCAGGTCTAGCTTATAGAACGGTGAATAATTTTCGTTCTGCCATTTCTGCCATTTCTGCGGCATATATTACTATTGATGGCAAGCCTGCGGGTGAGCATCCTTTGATTTCTAAGTTGCTCAAGGGTATACAGCTGGTAAAACAGCTTTGATCCAAATATGTGGGTCTATGGGATGTTTCCATTGTTATGAGATTTTTGGAGGCTTGGCCGTCCGATACTTCTTTATCCCGCAAACAACTATCAGCAAAACTGACTATGTTATTGTGTTTAGTTTCATGCAAACGTGTTTCCGATGTTCGTGCTATGGATCTTGCAGGTCGTAGTTTTTCACCTGAAGGTGTCACTTTTGCTATTTCCAGGTGCACTAAATGTAATACGTCTTTGGTTACGTACCCGTCCTTTCCCAATAATCCGAAACTTTGTGTGGTCCAATGTATTAAAGTTTATGAGGTGAGTACTGCTCCATTTCACAAGATCAGCATGGTCAATTGTTAATTGCTTTGCAGAAGCATTTTCGTCCTGTGACCCCAGCTACGCTAGCGAGATGGGTAAGATGGCTCATGCATGAAGCAGGTATGGATGTTTCCAAATTTGGTGCACATTCTGCACGTGGGGCTATGGCTTCCAAAGCTTTTTCTATGGGAGTGAGTTTACTTGACATTATGAAGGCCGCTGATTGGTCGTCTGATTCTATGTTTAAAACTTTCTATTATAAACCTATTGTAGATATTGCATCTGTTGTGGTGGCACAGCTTTAAACAAGCATAATTGGAGCCTCCGGTCCTACCATAGAATTCAAAATTTGCGAACACACGTGACAATTATTTTCAATTCTTTTAAGGACAGGGAGGCGGGGATTATCCCACCCATGTTTCTGTATTTCAAATGTTTTGCCATTGTTGCCATTTCTTGCAACTGCATATTGTGTATTGTTATTTATATTCTTTGTCCCCGCCCTCCCATTTTTTAATGCATATTTCTTCTATGGAGGAATGGTTTATTACGGCTATATTTCTTTTTCAGGTTCTGATCCCAAATGAAGTTTTTCCAGTACGGCCCTGTTGGCCTGTCTGATGGCTATCTACAGTTCCGGTGTTGTTCTACGGATGCAAGCATTGCGTCTTCCATCCCAGTGGCCTGCTGTTTATCGCAGTGTTTCTTTTCTTCCCCGATCTTCATGTTGGACTGATAATTTCTTCAATTGAACTGTTTTAAGTTGCCAAAGAAAGAGGAGGTGGTATTCTCTATTGGACTTTATATACTAGTTACTCTATGGTTTGTCAGGTGATACCCAGAGTGTTCGCGGGTACTGTAGTAGTGTTTTTCTTTACTGTTTTCTGATTGGCTGCTGAGCATTTCTAGTAAAGAAATGAGGAAAGCATAATCCTGGCCTCTGTGTCCTTAATAGAATTGAAAATTCTTGTCACGTATGTTCACACATTTTAAATTCTACCTGAGAAACCTCGCAGGCGTGTGCTTTCTATTTGACCTCTTCCTCCCCTGTGCTTAAGCCTCCTACCCCTTCATCTGATGAAAGAACTTAGGCGCTACATCAATAAACGAGAACATGCCAATCCTAATGACTTAATAAATACAGCAAAGTCTAACACAGTGCAAGAAGCATATTTCATTAAGTGCAAAGTAGTGCTGCAGCAACAGCTAAATAGCAGAACAGCGCTTAGCGCTGGTTTTTAATCAAAGTAAAAAAGAAACACATAAAATTGATACAAACGTGAAACATTCACCTGATTTTATTAACCCTTAGCACACTTCTAATATACCATTTTCTCCAGGCTGTGTTCACTGGCTTCAATATGCAGCTTCCCCTTTTCATCACCCACATGCTAGTGACACTGTAAACTAGCTTCCTTGAAGCACTACATAATAAAATAGACCCGCACACCCGCGGTTCTTAATGGTTCTTAATGAACATGACACTGCTGAAGAGAGAAACGGACATCTCCAAGTCGAAGATTTTCCAGCAGCTGTGAGGAAGGGGTCTTTCAGTCTTTTGTTTGTGAGTAGAACAAATCCTGGTGGAAATCAACACAAGCATGAACAAGTACATTGCACGCCACAGATTAGGCCGAGGAGGCAATTAGACTGCAGGCTTAGGGGGCTGCACCCGTCTGACAGAGCAGATATGAGACGGCGGCGGGCCTGGAGCAGGGCCACTCACATTTCACGCACCGCCTCTGAAAGGCCGGTAAAGCCGAGGTCTTGAGTCGGCTCTGAATGTGGAGGGTAAATTTACAAGCTGGTAGCAGGGTCGGATTGGGATCAAAATTCGGCCCGGGCACTGACGAAAAAAGTGGCCCACATTCAAGAGGCGTGGCCCATATTTAAGGGGCGTGGCCCACATTCAAGGGGCGTGCCCTTTCATGAAACACTATTTGCACAGACAAGGAATGAAAGTGGGAGGATACTGTTCTTGCACAGGACACAGGGCAAAGGTGCCAATGGCCTACATGCTGAGCAACTAAAAAAAATAGCAAGGCCCCTTTCTGTCACAAAATTATTCCAGCCCTCCAGCACAGGAGCACCTGAAAAGCAGCAAAGCCCCTGCTATTACTAACCTACTTAGCCCTCCCCAGACCTTCAGCCCAGGAGCACATGAACAGAGGTAAGGCCCCTGCAATTAGTAAATTAATCAACCCTCCAGGCCTTGGGAAAATGTCCTGGCAGGGGAGCATAAAACACAGCTTTCTGGGTCATCCAAGGTAGCCAGGTAGCCAGGGGGGAGGCTGAGGTGAAGCTGGTGCATGGGAAGTGCCTTCCCCGTGTGTTCTGGCAGTTTGAGTATTTACCATTTACTGTAGTATTATCCTTGTACCTGTGTATGGTACCCTTTTGTAACTTGCACAAGTCACTTTTCTCTTGTAACACACTGTTTGCTACCTCTCATTTTTGTTTGCTTTAGATACTTGCACAAGTGCCACCATTGCCTACATAACGTTTGTTCTTGTGCTGGAGTGTCTGCCATTAATTGCAGTATTATACCTCTACTTGTATTTTGTACGCTTTTGTAACCTGCACACATATCACTTTTTCCTCCTGTAATGTATCGTTTGCTCCTCTTGTATTTTGGTTGCTCACTATTGTCACTTTTGATTCATGTAACTTAACGTTTGCTTTTGTAATTTGTACACTTATAATTTTCTCCTCAAGTATTATTGCTGTTCCTAGTGTGAAGCGCTCTGACACCTTCGGGTAAAGTCCGCGCTATACAAAATCGAATAAATAAATAAATAAAACAATTCCAAACATCACCAGGACCCCACAGCAAGACCCATTCTTCCTCGTCCACTGTGCCCAGAATGTGAAGGGCTGTGGGCGAGGTGTTAAGACTAACACCGTTTCTGGGCTGCATGGGCGCCAGGGGGCCGAGGTGCAAATGGCTCAAAGGCCTAAGAAACACCTGGCCCCCAGGGAGGCCGATTATTGCGAACAATCACCCCTGCCCAGCCTCAGCTTGATTGCTTGGCAGGGCAGGGGTGAAGGAGAGGCCACAGCTGACAATCGCTGTCTGGCCGCACAGCGAGGCTGCTTTCATTTTCTGTGTCTCTGTCTCGTGCACTCTGTGGGCCGGTTTTTTTTCTCCCCTTTCCTAGTCCACTCTCTGTGGACTGGGACAGGGGAGAAAAAAAACGGCCCACAGAGGGCACTGAGGCACCGGCCCTTCGGCCCATTCCCGAATGCCCGCCTTGCCAATCCGCCCCTGGCTGGTAGGGCTGGGTAGTAGCAGTTGGTTCACACGTCCGAGGGACTGGCGGGCTTGGCGTCTGCTCCGTTCAGAACAACAGAAGGACGGTGTATCATACTGAGGAAAATATGTATTGTTACTGAAAAGCACGAATTGACATGCACAATTGTCCATCTGAACTATAAGAAACTTCATATTGATGAAGTGCATGTCAATTTTAGTTTTCAGTAACAATAATACCCATTTCCTTCAAGGCGCAAAGATAGCATCTTCCTTGGATTAAATAACTGTGCACACAGTGCTAATGACTCGAACTCACTAACATCGTAAACATGGCGAAGCAAATTAATTGAGTCTATATGACTGCAGGATGTCTTATGTAAAAAAAAACTTTAGCAGTGTGTTGTTTTTGATAAAATAATACACTGACCTAGATAAGAACAACGAACTGAGTAAAAAAATCTGTTTCTCATAGTAATTTAAAATGTGAAAAAACACCACTTAATGCACAGTACAGTTCAAAGGAAAAGCATTCAAGCTCGAACACGACTCCCATTGTACACTGCTGTGGTAGAGGTCTAGGGAACTGTTAATTTGGTTTTATCTTAATATCGTGCTTGCCACATGGAAAGAACAATTTCTGTTGCATAAGTTTTGTACGATCAAAACCAATTGTACCTGCACGCCTGTAAGTGTCATGGCTACGGTGGTGGGCATTGGGTGTTCAGAGACCAGACCCCATGGAATTCCCAGAACCCCAATCTGTAAACCTTTCTGCCCACCCGGTCCTAAAATCGTCTGCAGACTAAACTTGGAGGGTATCTATGGGGGCCTCGAGTGCACAGTACCTTAGAAGCTGGTCTTGCACTTTTATCCACCGTGCCCATTATTGTATGGGCTTACTGTGGCTGTAAGGGAGCGTGGAGCGCCTTGGGACACTATAGTTCAAGTTCAAGTTCAGGAATTTGTATAGCGCACTACTCACCCAGAGGGTCTCAAGGCGCTTGTGGGATGGGGTGCATTACTTATCGAAAAGCCAGGTTTTAAGTTCCTTTCTGAGGGAAATGTGGTTCTGTGTGAGGTAGAGGTGAGTGGGGAGAGAATTCCAGGTCTTGGCCGCCAGGTAGGAGAAAGATCTTCCTCCCATAATGGATCCGTGGATGCGCGGAACTGCGGCGAGGGCTTGATTGGAGGATCTTAGTTGGCGGGTGGGTGTGTAGAAGGACAGTTGTGTGTTGAGGCAATCGGGTCCTAGTTTGTAGAGGGCCTTGTGTGCGTGAGTGAGGAGACGGAACGTTATTCTCTTGTTGACGGGAAGCCAGTGGAGATCTTTCAGGTGGCCGGTGATGTGAGCTTGGCGAGGGATGTCCAATATGAGTCTGGCTGATGCATTTTGGATGCTTTTGAGTTTTTTCTGTAATTTGGCTGTGGTTCCGGCGTAGAGGGTGTTACCATAGTCCAGTCGGCTAGTGACCAGTGCGTGGGTGACAGTCTTTCTTGTTTCTGTGGGGATCCAACAGAAGATCTTTTTGAGCATACGGAGTACGTTGAAGCAAGAGGATGAGACGGCGTTGACTTGTCTGGTCATCGAGAGGGAGGAGTCTAGGATGAAGCCTAGATTGCGTGCGTGGTCTGTGGGTATGGATGCTGTGCCCAGGGCCGTTGGCCACCATGAGTCGTCCCAGGCAGAGTGGGATGACCCTAAGATGAGGACTTCCGTTTTGTCTGAGTTAAGTTTTAGGCGGCTGTTTTTCATCCATTCGGCTACTTCTTTCATGCCTTCATGAAGATTGGTTTTGGATGTGTTTGGGTCTTTGGTGAGGGAGAGGATCATCTGGGTGTCGTCAGCGTAGGAGATGATGTTGAGGTTGTGTTGTCGCGCGATGGATGCGAGGGGGCTCATGTAAACGTTGAAGAGGGTGGGACTGAGTGATGATCCTTGTGGTACTCCGCAGATGACTTCGGTGGCCTCTGATTTGAATGGGGGGAGTCGGACTCTCTGGGTTCTCCCGGCGAGGAATGAGATAATCCAGTCCAAGGCTTTTCCTTGTATTCCGAAGTTGCTGAGGCGTTGTATGAGGGTGCTATGACAGACTGTGTCAAAGGCGGCGGAGAGGTCGAGTAGGATGAGGGCAACTGTTTCTCTGTTGTCCAGTAGCGATCGGATGTCGTCTGTTGCTGCAATGAGGGCGGTTTCGGTGCTGTGTTTGGCTCGAAAGCCGGACTGTGAGGAGTCGAGGGAGATGTTGGATTCAAGGAAGGCGGCGAGCTGGCTATTGACGGCTTTCTCAATGACTTTGGCAGGGAATGGGAGGAGTGAGATGGGGCGGTAGTTCTTAAGTTCAGAGGGGTCTGCTGTGGGTTTCTTCAGGAGAGCGCTGAGTTTGGAGTGTTTCCAGCTTTCTGGGAAGGTAGCGGAGTTGAAGGAGTAGTTGATGACATCACGGAGATGGGGTGTGATGATGGAGTCTGCTTTGTTGAAGATGTGGTGGGGACAGGGGTCGGTTGGCGAACCTGAATGGATGGAGTTCATTAGGCGGATGGTGTCTTCAGTGGTGATTGGGTTCCAGGCGCTAAGGTTGCTAGAGAGCGGTTTAGGTTCGGAGGTGGGTGGAGTGGACTGTTCTTTGGAAATGTTCTTAAAGCTGTTATGTATGTCGGCGATTTTGTTGTAGAAGAAAGAGGATAACGAATCGCAGAGGTCTTGGGAGGGAGTAATGTCGTTTGAGGCTACGGTGGGGTTGGTAAATTCTTTGACGATGTTGAAAAGTTCCTTGCTGTTATGGGCGTTGTTGTCGAGTCGATCCTTAAATGCTGATTTCTTGGTGGATCGGATCAATTGGTGGTTATTGCGGGTGGCTGTCTTGAAGGTGGTCAGGTTGTCAGTGGTTGGGTTTTTTCTCCATGATTTCTCGAGAGTACGGCATAGTTTCTTGGATTTCTTAAGGTCATCATTGAACCAGGGGGCCTTTTTGCTACCCTGTTTGGTTTGGTGGTTTTTCAAGGGTGCTAATTCGTCAATGCTGTGAGTGATCCATTGTTTGAGTTTGGTGGCAGCTTCGTTTGGGTCCGATGAGAGGGAGGGAGGGTTTTGGTTGAGCGATGTGAGGAGTTGGTCGGTGGTGATTTTGTTCCAGTTTCTTCGAGGAATAGGTTGTGGGGGGTTGTGGATCGTGGTAGTTTTGAAGCTGAAGTGAACACAGCTGTGGTCCGTCCAATGGAGAGCTGTGGTGTGATCGAAGGAGATGTGTTTGCAGGAGGTGAAGATAGAGTCGAGCGTATGTCCGGCTACATGGGTGGGGGTGTCAACGAGTTGTTTGAGTCCGAGATTGGCCAGGTTGTCCAGAAGGGTGGTGGTGTTGCAGTCGTTTTTCTTTTCCAGGTGGAAGTTGAGGTCACCCAGTAGAATGTAGTTCTCGGAGGGGAGGGCATGTGGGCTGATGAAATCAGTGATGTCTTCGCTGAATTGTTTACGGGTTCCTGGTGGTCTGTAGATGAGGGTGCCTGTGAGTGTGGTCCTGGGGTCTGTGTGGATCTGGAAGTGGAGGTGTTCGGCGGTTGCAAGGTTATCGTCGGTGCTGGTCGTGATTCTGATGGTGTTCTTATGGACGATGGCGATGCCTCCTCCTGTTTGGTCGGTACGGTCTTTTCGGATGATCTTGTAAGCGTCCGGGATGGCTATGGCGATGTCGGGTGCAGATGATGCGTTCATCCAGGTTTCTGTAAGGAAGGCGATGTCCGGTGACGCAGTGTCGAGTAGGTCCCAGAGTTCAGTGGCGTGTCTGTGAACCGAGCAGGTGTTCAGCAGGATGCACTTTAGGTGGTTAGAGTCGGAGCTGTGTTTGGAGGTCAAGGATTTGGTGTGGGTCTTGATGCAGGTGAACTAGCAGGAGTGGCAGGCAAAGGGTCCATGGGTGTGTCCTGGGGCAGCTTCGCAGCATTGTGGTGTGCGTCCGGGGTTAAGGGCTAAGAGGGTGGCGGCGCATACGTTATGCGGGAGGAGTGCGGTTTGCGGGGACCAGGGGGTCTGGCGCTGGGCGCGGTCCACAACTCCATTATCCCAGTACACATGGTCTCGCACCAGGGCTTTAAATGAAAGTGTAGAAGTGCAGGTACTCACTATCCCGAGTACCTGTTTACTCCTGGGAAGTGTCGGCACTCTCCCATTAAATATATTGCAGCCGTACTGAGAAGTGCAGTTCTCTCCTTTTCAAATTAAAAAAGCTGAAATACTCATTACCTGCCCATTTAAAGTACTGTCCCCCTCCACATATGTGGCATTTTTAAATGTGTTTGCAAAATACACGCCTTCTGAACGGTGCGATGTACGGTGGCCGCAGCTGGCCATAAATTGCGATGGCACGGTGTGCTCGGGTGTAAAGCCTCAGCAGCGCAAACAGCCCTGCTCAGGAGCTGCCAGCGGATGCCATGCCTGCAAGGGTATGAGCTACGGATATTCCGTCCTCCTGTGGGTGGGGGGCTTCCATTGGAAACCCTTCAGCCCTATAACTCCCACGCCCCCAGTAATTTACGGCCTGCGGGTTTGAGTGCTGGTAGTTTAAATCTAGCGCCTTGAAGTCGCTGTTCGCATACAGGCGCTAATGATCTGTAGGGTAGACCTCTGAAGGACTTGCATTGTTTGTTGGCCTCCGTGCCTGCTCGCGCTACCTACTTCAACAGGAGTGAGAGCTATGAGGCGCTATAAAGAAAAGCATCCCCCTCAGAGAATAGCCGACTTCTTTAACGCAGCCAGCCTGGCAGCAACCAGAGTTGAGGTAGTGCCATGTGTGCTGGAAAGGCGCGGACGGCGAGGGCTGCCAACAAAGAAAAAAAAACAACAACAACAAAAATAAAACGCAAACACTATAAAGCGAACACCGCGCTGGGAAAAAACAAACAAAGGGATCGGGGGTGGCGACGGCGGCAACAGATGAGGAAAGCCCGCGAGTGGTACGTGTGCGAGCATCCAATCTGTTTTCGATTATCGCGCCTGCGTCTGGGCATGATAATTGAAAACAGATGTGGCCTGTGCGCGCAACCGCAAGCCTTAGGCCGTGGGCGGTTACATTGGCTGGGAAAGGCGGGACATGCGCCTGCCTTTACCCACTTGGGTGCTGTCTTTTAAGGAAGACGCACGCAAACGCCAATAGAAATATTGGCGGTAAAAATGCCACAAGCACAAGCTTGTAAAAAGTCCTGGTCAGCTGCAAGAGGTCGTTTTTCTATAGCAACGCATGAGCGCTGCTATAGGCTCGACCTAAAAATACCAGCCTTACGGGCGCTAATGAGCTGCAGGGTAGACTTCTGAAGGACTTGGATTGTTTGTTGGCCTCCGTGCCTGCTAGTGCTACCTACTTCAACAGCAGTGGGAGCTACGAGGCGCTATAAAGAAAAGCATCCTCCTCAGAGAATAGCTGGCTTCTTGAACGCAGCCAACCTGGCAGGAACCAGAGTTGAGGTAGTGTCATGTACGCTGCAAAGGCATGGACGGCGAGGGCTGCCAACATAGAAAAACAACAACAAAAATAAAACGCAAACACTATAAAGCGGACACCGCGCCAGAAAAAAACAAACAAATGGATCGGGGGTGGCGATGGCGGCAACGGGTGAGGAAAGCCCGTGAGTGGTACGCGCGCGAGCAGCCAATCTGTTTTCGATTATCGTGCCTGCGTCTGGGCATGATAATTGAAAACATATGTGGCCTGTGCGCGTAACCGCAAGCCTTATGCCGTGGGCGGTTACATTGGCTGGGAAAGGCTGGACATGCGCCCGCCTTCACCCACAAGGGTGGTGTCTTTTAAGGAAGACGCACACAAACGCCAACAGAAATATTGGCGGACAATATGCGACAAGCTCAAGCTTGTAAAAAGTCCTGGTCAGCTGCAAGAGGTCGTTTTCCTATGTGTGGCATCCTGAAGTGTGCTCTCCAAGGGGTAGTTGTCTTGCCCCACAAGACACAAGACCGGAATGTCTTGTGTCTGAGGAGTGGAGTCCCTGGACGTCGGGCCTCAGCACGCACAAGCATGTCGATGGTGGTGAGCAGATCCAGCGTGGCCCACTTCATCGTCTGTGCCGCATCTCTTTCATGCAACACGTTGCCTGCATGGTCATTGTATGCAGTGTCTAATTCATAGGTTGAGACCCTTGAAGGGAGGGCGCATCCATAGTAGTGCCTCATTCTACCTCATGCTGTACTACTGAACTTGCGCCTGTGTGGGGGACCGGATTTCTGGTGCGACTAGTATTATCGCTGACCAGACATTGTGAATTATTTCCAGGGAGGTATGGCAAACTCGACCATGGCTGGATTGGGATTGGATTGTCTGGTGTGACTTTGATCAACGCGCACCAGATGTTGTGCATCATTTCCAGGAAGGTACGGAGAACCCGACTTGTGGTTCCTTGTATCTGGATTGTCTGGTGTAACACGGATCAATATGCACCAGACGTTTTGTATCACTACCAGTAGGGTGTGGGGACCGCTGTACCCCCCATTCACCGAGTGTTCCATCTTGCCCTCAGTGCAGTGAATCAACTGCCTTCTCCCCACCCGGCCTGACAACTTTGTGTTTGAAGGTAGTATTGCCCGGATCAGGCTTGGATGGTGAGAATAAGTGACTGGGCTGAGGAACACTTCCGAGAGCGATCGGAAGTGGGCTGAGAGACTGCGTGAACACCCAGTGCTTCGCAGAACTGGGCTTATACCGGAAGGCAAACTGAGGGACCTCTTGATTGAGCTGGGACAGCCTCTAACCCATTTTTGCTCCCCATATAGTGGGTGAACTTCCCAAGTGGTGGCCAACCCCCCATTTGTCGACTGTTGCCGAGTTAGCCTGATAATTACTACAGCCTTTTCCCCGTACTAAGTGTGTATGTGGCCTGAAACCGGGATACTGAGGAGTGCTTTTTTTTTACTCTAAAATGTGGGCTGAGCAACCGCTGTGGAACATTTGTCTGCCAAGTTTCTAGAGATTTATACTCCTGGAAAGAGTATAGTGGTTGACGAATCCTTGATATTGTACAAAGTTCAACTGATGTTCAGGTAGTACATACCAAGCAAAATAGCCCAGTACAGCATCAAGATGTAGATGTTGCTTGAGAGCTCTACTTGCTATGTGTACAGCCTGGGAGTATATGCAAGGAAGGATGCCCCAATAAATCTCGTAGATAGCCCTTCTATGTTAGGAGTTAGTGAGCAGATCACATGGGAGCTTTCCTAATCTCTCTTTCATAAAGATTTATTAAGATAACTTCTGTAGAGTTTAGTAAACTGTACAACGCTGGCACTGTGGCTTACAATACAATTAGAAAGCATTGCAAAGGATTCCCTAAGGAACTTGTCAATAAGAAGCTCCAAAAGACAAGAGCAGCAGGCATGGCTGGTGACATATAAAAGTGGTGAGGCGTAAAACTAGTCGTGGAGCACACCACAGCGAGCGTAGTGAGCAAGCACGAACGACCTAAGGAGGGTTCGGGGTTTCTCCCCCCGAGAAAATGTTGAAAAATGAGAGGGCAAATGGTGCATTTTTAAAACTTTCGGAAGCCTCTCCTAAAACTACTGTCAGTTTCAAGGCCTCATGAAAGAACCATTCTAAATTGCAATAAACCACAATTAATTTTAATAATGTTGCCTAAATAGGTTGGATCCGTCTACTGAGCCAGTGCCTACGTGAGATAAAGTGGCTTTCAAGATGGCCCAACAAAGTAAAATGCCTACTTTTGCCACATAGAATATCACACCACATCTCTTTTCCACTGGAAAACACTCTCACAATTTGCACAATTCCTGGGAACATAACAGTACAATATGCAAAACTGATATACTATTATGTAAAAATCACAGTGTGCATCACAGGACGTTACCACAGGAAAATAACACAAGAATGTGCACACCTCAAAGGGAAGCAACAGGATAATATTCATGCGAGGTGCACAGTACACAGCTGCACACAAAGAAAGCAGGACTACAGTGCACACAACTCAGAGGAAAAACAGAGATTGACATTGCTTTAAGGTGCCAACAGGTGACTTCCCACAAGAAAACGGCACTATAATGAGTACAAGTTAAAGAGAATAGTTTAGGAACAAAAGCCAACTGTCTGTATACACACTCTGTGGTTTAATAAACACAAGATTGTAATGCTATAATAAGGGCCACAGGAATTACAAGATTCTTCGGCAGCAGCGTGGAGCACATACTCATTGACTTGCTGCACATGCCACATAATTCCTCCCCTGCTGCATAGTATGCTTTTTTCATGCTGCATAAATTAGTCAACCCTTCCATATAATTTGGTTCTTCTCTGCTGCATTATTCCAATTTCCAAAGGCCCTGGAGCTGTAATATATGCTGACTGACAACATGAACATGGTACTATAATGTGTGCACTCCAATAATTAAGCAGAGGACCACAGCACTCCAATAAACACTGCCACATGTCCAATATAACATATATAGGATCCAACACCATAATGTGGCAATTCTGAGAATAACAGCCTGAGGACAATATGGGTAAAACTCGCAAAGCAGAGTTTGGCAAGCGCATGAAAACAGCACAAAATGTGGAAACCAGAAAGTAAACACAGTCAACAAAAGTTATGTGAGCACAGTACTATAATACTCACAAACCACAGAATAACAATCAGTGAAACTAACACTGCCATGGATATAGTACACTCATGATATCATGTTAAGGTATGTAGAATGCGCCAATTAGCAAATAAGCACAAAATGTGTGTGTTCCAAATTCCCTGAGTAATCATTACACTGGAGTGCTTTACATCCGACACTCCACACAGTAGTGCACTAAGCCTCAATCTTCTATTACAACAGAGCTCACTCAGGCAGGCTGAAGCAGGGCTAAGCACTGCCACAGCACTTGTGTGACAAACCCACTGCATGCTGAGCGGGCAAGTGCACAGCTCATGAAGCCTAGTAAAAACATTCCTTTTCTGTATTATTACAGAGGTATGTATGGGAAACCTTTGACCGTGCATTGTACAGGTTAAAGGATAATATAAGGAGGAAGTGAGTAACCCCTACCCCTTAATTTTAGGTGAACATCTAGCCAGCCTGATTAAGACGGACCGACAATACAATTCAGGAAGAGACCAGGACTCCATGCGGAGCTAGGTCTGCAAGAGGTGAGCAATGTTTTCATGCTCATAATTGCGGAGATGAAACCACTGACCAATATCTAAAACATGTCCTATTATGATTAACAGGCTGTCCCATATATATATACAGTCCTGATGAAGACCCGCACCTGATGCGTGAAAACACCGCATCGCCCCCCCCCCCAGGGTCGAAACGTCGACGCAATCCTCTCTTTTGGCGTGAACAAACTATTCAAAATCCTGTAGGATCCAAGATTTAATTGATGTGTCTACAGGATGATTGTACATGTATAGTTGTTTAACCCAAATGTATATGAAGTAACACATTTTACTTGCTGTTTTTAGTATTACTTTAGCACAAAGTTTTCGTGCCTTATATATTTTAAAATGTTTGTTAGGGACAGTGATTGAAGTATTCTGTTTTCACATGTGAAAGTATTTGAGTAAAATTTGCTTTCATTTTTTCCTTATGGTCAGTGTGTTTTGTTTGTGAATGTATTGGCACACTTGTCTTGATATCCTGGTTAGGTACGAGACTTAAAGGAAAGAAACATTGAAATACTAAAACAGTGTGTATTTCTGTCCGACGGAACCATTATTACTTTGTTTAGTAAAAACATGGTGCCTACCGGAAGGCGCCCTGTGATACTGGCACCCACTAGCTTTAGGAGTAGGAATAAATGTGCCATTGTAACTACCCTCGCACTTTTCAAACATTTCACTTGGCACTCTTATACGTATGCCTGATCTGTGAGGCAGCCATAAAGCCAAGGGCAGCGCATGAAAACTCCTGAAATAAATAAAAATATTGGATGTTTCTATTGCCCAACTCAATAGACCTCGTTATGTCAACCTCATTAAATAAAGGCGTGATTCAGAACCTTATGGGAGTCTTATGTGTGACTTTGAACTCAAACACAGATGAGTGCAGCAATCCACTCACCAAAACGTACCCATCCTGGGAAGACTCGAGTCTGCTTCCCCACCGCCGCTCTACCAAAATTACGTCTTTATTAAATTATAAGAAATGTGTTACTTACTTGTAACTGCAGTTATCCAGTACTGGTGTCTTTCATAGATTCACATGCCTGAATCATTCCCCTTGTCGAGGTGGGAGCCCCCGGTACATAGAGATAGTAATGTCATATTAGACATATAGAGAAATAGGCCTAAGGGCCTCACCTTAGTAACATATCCTTGTCCTTTTGTAGAAAGGACCAAACTCTAGAGAAGAGCCTCTCAGCTATCACCTCCCTCTAGAACCCTCCTGGAAGGAGCCTCATTCCCTCAGATTTTCGGAAGCACCGTGCTAAACAAGTACATCACAGAGATAATTAGATGAGTCCTTCCAGGGGAGGCGGGAGGGTTGCATGTGAAACTATGAAAGACACCAATACTGGATAACTGCAGTTACAGGTAAGTAACGCATTTCTTATCCAGTATTAGGGGTGTCTTTCATAGATTCACATGCCTGAATCAGAGTAGGCAGCAATGATAAGCACATTTCAGATGGCATAGAATATACAAGTCATCAGATATTAACATATCAAGTGACCAATAGAAAATTCTATTATAAGCAGCAATACCATCAAACAATATAATAAAGAAATGTGCGTACATGGAAAAAAGGATAATGGGATGAAAGGAAGGCACACCTCTATTGAAACAGATGGCGAAGTACTGCTTGCCCTATAGCAGCATCTTTCATGAGTTCTGTATCTGTAGTGTAGTTCCTATTTTCCCTATAGGCCCTGCGCATTGGACTAACATAAACAGTAGTATGGACGTAGAAGTGCGGATCTTCCAGGTCTCCACTGACTATGTTAAACTTAATTGGGTTTGTTACCAACTAGCTCAGAGGTCACTGGAAACTTTCTTGACTGAATAGGAAGTGATCCGCTTCCCTGGTACAGACAAGAAGGGATTCAGTTTTCCAACAACCGCATAAACATGACCACTTTGCTTCTTAGAATAAGAGTCAATCTCTAGAGTCGTGTGAAACAATAGACAGTTATTTTACTCAGTCAGTTTTGATACCTCTGAAATAGAATGTTGGAGGTCTGGTATCTCCTTCCAGGGACTCGATATCCCAGTCACTCGCAAGAGTAGGCTGGAAACGCCGGAGCTGGATTTCTCAGCAGGAGAAAAGACAGCGTCTCTCTCAGCGCGTCGAGGAAGAGGAGGGGCAGCGTCCGCGGGCAGCTTGCATCTGCTGGGCTCTTCAGGGGACAGCTGTTCTGCTCCTATGTGCACCACACCATCGTTCGCTCGTTAGCAGCGATAGCAGTAGCGATAGTAGCAGCCGTGTTAGGGTCAGCTGCATCAGCGATGGTATCATCAGCATTTGCTTAAGGCAACGTTAGTAATATTTATACCTGAAAGGTGCCTGGTTTGACGTACGTTTTTGGACATAAGACGTCAATAAAGATGTCACTAGGAAGTGATCGTCTCTCAGTGCTCATTAGAGTTCTATTACTAATCAAAACATAGCAAGCGGGGCTTTCCCAGGTTGCTGAGTTTTTATCTTGTTGAAGAACTCGGAGTGTAATCTAGGAATCTTAGATAGTGGCTTCTGCTGTGTCATTTGCACTAATGAGCTGCAAAGGAAGTTGCAGAGGAAGCGATTCTGAAATGTGGCTCTGTTCGTGTGAGGCCAGAGACGAGTTTCTGAATATTGCATTTGATCGGTTATGCCAATATAGGGGAACAAATGGATTATAGCCGTATAGGGGCATAAGGTCACAGTATCAATCAGGGTCCTAGATTAGAACGCGACACCCACTCCACAAATTTATGTCCATCAATTTACTAAAACTATAGCAAAAGATGCATGTGTAACATTACCCACCCCAAAATACATATATGCATTTGAAATGGCGTATTCGTAATACGTGGCAATTTTGGTACTATACGTCTTTAAGCATAGAAATCATTCAAAATTACAGCATATGTAATCAATGAACGATTTTGCGAAAAAATTACACATGAAATATATCTCAATACAGAAAAGAAGGGCGAGATAATTTCATCACATATAAATGCATTTGTTATAAAATGTGCTAGAGGCTGATGTAAAGTTATTATGTCTCTAGATTTACCTAAAAATAGAAGTAGAAGCTTCTGTTCTTTATGAATAGGTCTACTTTAAGCAAAGAATTTTCATGCCAGAAAAAGGTGAATATTTTCAAAAAGTGTTTAATTCAAAAAATTCTTGTTGAACGGGGGAAAAAGAGTTCCAACGCTTTTTAGCAGTTTTTGTTGATCAAAACTGAAGGCCGAATTCAGAGTTCATGGGAACGCTGTGTGTCGGAATGCTTTTCTAAATTATTGTTTCTGTTCGGGTGAGAACATCATATCAGACAGGCTCTCAAAAAATTGCTCTACAAAATCAGGTGACAGTTCGACCAAGTTCGATAACGCTGTAACTTGGCAGGTGTGAGAATGATTGCTGTCATCAAAGTCTGGATCGGCAATGCTCACAGAAGGTCGTACCTGGGTGATGTTGCTTTTGTTTTTCGCTCCACTGTCACCACCTAGTCGTAGCACAGGAGTCTCAACGAATGCCGTCATCAGGATTGGTAGCCGCTGGGGACAACACAATGCGTGAGCCGTTATCGGACTTAGCAAAGTATCGATATCCATTGGTACTGCTGATGGAAGTGCAAGACAGATGTCCAACACGCACTCATCTCCGCATAGCATACATCGAAGCACAGGTAAGATGCAGGATTGCCATATCGGTCTGAATGAAAGAAACCAGGTCATGTTTAGATCTCTCAGCCTGGCCAATCCAAGGACTCTAGTTATTCTGTCCCGGTAGCGCACTGCTAGGATTGTTTCTTCCATCCTCGTAGGAGTCATGTCTGAGCTTTGGCTTGCCATATCGGAGCAGGAGGGTCAAAAATGCTACAAGTCCCAAAAATAGGGGTATGCCGCCAAAGACTGAATGGACAAAATTAGGAATGATTCCCAGAATTGCTTGAAATGGTGTTAGCAGTCCCGTAAAAATCGTCTTAAATATGCCTGGGATGCCTACGGCACTAGACATGTTAAGAATTTGGCTAAGCATTTCTACGAAATGCACGGGGCAATTTGTTGATAAAAGGTCATGAATCTCTGATGTTGTCCTTGCAACTTGGATTTCATACGTCTCTTTTGATGACTTGATGGGCACTGTTGTCTGCAAAAGCACAGACTTCATTCTGCTTAAAATATCAATTCGTATAGAAGAGAAATTCAGACGAGGCCAGATGGGAGTCTCAATGTCTCCAGGGCCGTTTGGAAACAATGCTTGCATACAGCATTTGACCATGGATGTTACGCTTACGAGATAGGCTTTTCCTGGCAAAAAGCCACAACATCTGTGATCCGTTCTTAGAATGTAACTCCCGTTTGCGAGTTGCATAAAGAAAGGCTCTATCTGCGTTGCAGGTGTGACATGCAGGTGGCATGAAAGGTTGTTAGAATTTCCTTCACAGGCTCCGTGTAAATTAATACCCTGGCACAAAAGTATACCGCTTAGTGAACGTTTACAGTTTTCACCACTAAGAAATACATTTTTGTTGCTGTCACTATAGCATGAATGTGTATATGGTAATTTCCATGTTGACTTAATGTAACCTTTACCTAATTGTTCATACTGGCCAGTAGGTATGTATTCAAGGCATTTCTTAAATCGGAAAGTTGTTATCGGAATTGTGATAATCCCGTGTATTATCCATTCAATGACAGGACTTTCAGACATTGTCAAAGGTAATCTCTCAAGTTTTTTGATGCTCAGGATTGTATAGTCTGCTCCTTTCTGTGCCAAGCTGATTTGTTTATCAGTAAGGTTAACAATGGAAAACAATGACGTTGTGTTGATTAACCGCTTCGCCGCGGCGGCTTTTCCCGCTGTGCGCGGCATTTTTTAAAATCCCGCGTAACGTGACAAAGCCAGCTCGTCATCCGGGCAGCGCAGGTAACGCCCATGACGAGCTGGCTTTGTCATCCGCGTCGAAGGGGTTAAACGCCAAGGCACATAGCCTGAATGAAGATTTTGCAGTGTCCAGCCTAATTGTACAATAGAACGCAATTGCGACTGGCCATGCTGTAACATTAGCAAGTCTTTGTCTATTATATCTATGGCAGATGATACAATATTGTCCACCGAATGTATTCTGGAGGACAGAGTCATTAACCCATTGTCCACTACAGAAAGTGATTTTTCCAAATTAATATGATCAATTTCTCGTATTTTTTCAGCTGTTTCAATTTGTGTGACTTTCCAAGCCTTGTTGTATGCAGCATAGATACTGGTCGCTATGAAACGCTTTTGACGCTGTTTGCGTGGTCCCATAATAAAATAGAGCAAATCAGCACCCTCTTTAAGTAAAGACAAGTGTTGCTTAATTTCAGCCAGTGTGGATGTTTCTAGCCATTCAAGGCACAGCTTCCCTACACTGTATGTTGTTACTATCCCTGGATGTTGTCTCTGGGAGTATCTAGGGTCTTGTCTGGACATAGTTAACCCCTGTGTTTTGTTCAGGAATCTATCTTGACAGTTGTTTGTGTCAGTAGGCCAGATTAACCACTTTTTCCAATCAGGATGTGTTCTGTTTAAATGTAAAATTGTAGATATGTCTATCTCAATATCTGTTGTTGCATTATCAGGTATTGGCTTCGGAATAGACGGTTGGTTAAGGTCTTTGATCTTAGCTAGGCGAAGACAAGTTGTTTGTTGAATTGTTTCATTTAAAAACATTATTGGCTCTGGGATCATGCAGGCTCGAAATAGTGCTTCTAGGCCTTGTACCTGCCACTCTTTTGTACACTAGATGGTTTTTGTTTCAATGTTATTTTTCCAATAATCAAAACCAAATGTCATCATTTTTTCATAAAATGCTTCTGAATATATCAATTTAGTATTTGTCAGCATTGTTTTCAATCCTGTTTTATCTAACAGTTTGTAATAAAACGTTTCTGCATCACTGGTGTTAAACCCTGAGAAGTACTGAAATTTCTCATAGAATGTTTTAGAACTGCTTTTAGGTGGTGTAGCACAATGTTCCCATTGGTTATACTTAAAAACATTTCTAGGCTGTGCAGATTTATGCAAGTAATGATCACCATAGTGTGTGAAGCAGAACATCTGTTCATAACTAGACGAACCTTGTAAATAATCATGATATGTGAATCTAGCTGACATTACCAAATCAGACATCATATTATTAATACTTTCAAAGTCCCAATCATCAGAGAATGTACTAGGTTTTACAAAGTCACTTAAGGAAACCTTGAATTGATGAGGATACTTCAGGATCTCGACCGGACCATAGATTTCATAGTCAGTTTTCTCCCATACTACCCCACCGGGTATTGGAATGGCTGTGACATTTACTGTTGACAGTTCTCTTTTCTTCACGTGGGATGATCTGTGTGGTTTGAGGACTAAGTTGATGTTCTGACTTGCTGTGTCCATTGTACTATATTTTCCCTCAATGAATTTTCCCAAACAAAGTACCATGATGAGACAAAGCAGGAGGAAAAATATACCTAAACCAAACCAGAACTCTAACCATGGAGAAATAAGGTACATTTTCTTGAGTTGATAAAAGAGTTCTGTTGCTTTTTCTTAAAAAGTCTTTTTTGTTTCTGGCATCACTTCGGGGTTGCTTTGATCCTCAGAAAAGTTATCGAAGTTGATGAAGTAGCCAGAGGCAGTTCTGTCAATTGTTGGAATTGTTCTTTCAATTTGTCTTTCGGTAGCACATTCTGATGCCACATCATTGTAGACTGGTGTTTCTTGACGAACTGTTTCAATCTGTGTCTCAAGAGGCACGAGTTCCATGGCATTATTGCATAGACCCTCTCTGTGCACTGCAGGCTGATCGAATGTGATTAGTCTTTCAGTTTGAACCTCTTGGATTGTTGCAAGTTTGGGTATTCTGTTGTTTCTCGGGAGTCCACTGGGCCTACTGTTGATTATAGGCCACATGCTTGTGGTTTTACCAGGTCGATTGATACAACTCTGTTCTCCTTTTTACCAGCAAGGGGCGGTAGTACTACTGATCTTGTTCCGTTGACTGCTAAGACAGGTACTGCTTTTCTGTAAGAAGGCCCAAATTCCTTCTTCACCGCTATTTTTTCTCTGACTAGATCCCCAATCTTTGGAATCCAGACAGGCCTTGCTGGGGCTGGTGGTGCCTCGTCAGTGGTAGCTGGCTGTTGCTTTAACTTTATGTTGCTTAAGGATTTTCTTGTTTCAGTCAAGTCCTGTAAAAAACAGCCAATCGATCTTTGATGTCAAAGTTTGTTTTCTTATCTTGTACCACTGATACCTGACTATCTAAGTCCTGAATTCGCATTCTAGTTCCGAACAATAGTTCGTATGGGCTGAAACCTTTTAGAGAATTTCTTGGCAAGATATTTAGGCTTAACTGGACACTTATTAAATGTTTGACCCACCCAGCACCCGAACCTAATACCTTCGCTGTTATAGATTGCTTTATGTCCCGTTTTTTTCTTTCTACCACACTGTTCCCTTCGGCGTGTGACGGACAAGAATACCGCAACCCAACGCCCATGCTGGCCATGGCCGCCCTATAAGCTCGAGAGCTAAAAGCAGGACCCTGGTCAGAATGGAACATGGCAATTGCGTATGTGCCGATAAAGACTCGCAGATCTTTTATAACCGTTCTGGTGTCAGCCGAGCGCTGGGGCCACATCCATATGAATCTCGTACAGGAATCCACTGTGACCATGCTATATCTATAGTTGCCGTCCCTTTGTAGGGGACCACAGTGGTCCAGGTAAACACATGCAAATGGTTTATCTGAGATGAGAAGGGGTGTCTGCGCTGGTCGTTTTACTGTTGATACTTTCGTTCTTTGGCATATTTCGCATTCTAATACATACTTTTTAGTTTGTATTCTCATGCGAGGCCACCAATATCTCTGTTTTAATAGTGATATTGTTGCGGAAACGCCAGCGTGTGCAGAAGCAAGCCCTTCGTGTGCCGCTTTTATTAGTCCTAACCTGTGTTCCATGTTTGGAATTACTCTATCCCCCACTTCAGGGATTCGAGCAAAAGGAACATTATTCGTATCTGTTAAATATAAGTACTTTTCTGGAAAGCCTTTTGGGAGTGTTTTCTTATCATCTTTCACTGACGCACTGACAGCTTGTAGAATGTCGCTGTCTATTTTTGTTTGTGACCGAGTAATCGCAGCTACGGAAGCCATTTGCACAGCTGCCTTCGCGGCTTCATTAGACAATGAATTCCCTGCAACGTGAACGCCATCACGTTGATGACTCAGAGTGTGTATCACGTGAGTCTTTTGTAGTTCCTTCTGTAAAAGAACTACTTGTTCCCAAAGCATTTTATGCTTAATTGTGCCACCTTTTGCATCTTTGAAACCATTTTCCACCCAATTCTGCAAGTATTCATTATAAGATTGTACGCAATAATAAGAATCGTACACTATTAGTGTGGGGAATTCGCGACCGGTATTTTCTAGCGCCATCTTAAATGCTACCAATTCAGCTCGTTGAGCTGAGCAATCTCCTCGAGATTGTGTTTTAGTGACCATTGGTCTAAATTTTCCTTTGTGCCAACGACCTTTAACAATCGCGCACGCAGCACTGTAAGCTTGTTTGCCCCCCAACTGCGGGTTGTGCTGATCTGTCAGTATATATAATACTTCCGTACTCTTCTAGAGGCAGTATTTCAATTGGCAGAGGACATTCATATTCATATTGTAAAAATTCCTGTGTCTTTAAATTAGGATCAAATTCGTAAACTACGTCTGTTGCAGCAAGAGAATTAACCCACTGGATCCATCTCGGATGCAAAGCCTTGGCATTAGGAATGCTTGCTTTAGTTACAGCTTCTAAAGCCGGTATAGGTGTAACGATTATTATTCGTTTACCTTGTGCTAGGGCCCTTTCTTTTGCTACAGCCGTCTGAACCGCAGTTAGAATTTTCTCCGTTGAGCTGAATTTTATTTCAGCCTTTGTGTACAAATGTAATTTGTAAGCTATTGGTACCTTTTCTCCCTCATTAGAGGTTAGGTACGTGAATCCGCATCTTCCTGGGATGACTCGGATTACAAGATTGCGTGTGTTGTCACGTGTATCTAATTTTGTTTTTGCTAACATGTCTGTTTGCAGTGATCTCAAAATTTCTGTGTGTTTTTGAGTCCAATTGATTTGTTTAAAATCAGGTTTAATTAGTTCATAGAGAGGTTTAACCCTCTCTGCGTAATTTAGAATGTAAGTTCTACCGAAATTCAGAAAACCTAGAATCGATTGTAAATTCTTCAGCGTTTTTGGAGCTTGGAGTACAGCACACTTCTCTAAGAAGTTGTCCGCTAGGCTTTTTCCTTCACTTGACAATTCGTATCCTAAAAATAATACTGTCAGATGGGCAATTCGAGACTTTTTAAAGTTGAATTTGTAACCCTCTGCTGCAAACCCAAGAATAATGGTGTTCACTCTTTTCAAGTGAGTCTCCAAGTCGTCGTCTGTGAGATAGATATCATCTACGTAAGATAATGCCTCATCATCATACATTTGTAGTAACTCTGTTACTCTAGCTGAGAATAGTCCTGGGCTGTTCTTGAATCCCTGTGGGAGCCTACAGAAATTTTTCTGAGACCCCATTACTGAGAAAGCGGTCTAGTATCTGCTTTCTGGTGCAATGTTTTGACAAAAGAAACCATTAGATATGTCTAATGTCGTTTTATATTTTTTCCTAACTATGTTATTCATTAGTGCAGCACTATGCGAATTTTGTACTGCAAATGTTTTGCAACATGCATTAAGGTGTCTGTAGTCCAAAACTAGACAATATGAATTGTCTGGCTTGGAGACAGGAAACAAAGGATTGTTCATTTGAGAGGTGCATGTTTCAATCACCCCCTGGTACTCAAGTTGATCTAAAATCTCCCTGACTTGTTTTTAGCTTCTTGCTTAATGGGATACTGCCTTTGTGCAGTCGGTTGACTTTTTAACTGGATTTTGTGAGGAGGAGAGTCCTCATCCCATCCTACATGATTTTTATATAATGCCGGTGCCTGGGCTACTGCCCATTTCCTTGCATAAGTATATTTAGTGTGAATCGGAATGTGATTCGAGAAGGCAGGCATAATCATTTCTTCGCCACGAGGGCACTCCCTGACAAACTCTGGGGGCCAATCTTTTTCAGCTAACAGAATGTCATAGCCTTTTGAGAGTTTATCCCAAAATAGACCCCTTATTTTCCTAGTCTTATCACCCTCTATACGCAATGTTATTTCGTATATCTTATGGGGCTCGCTAAGTCTGGTGTCGGCAGTTTCAACCTGAATGTATTCATTCGTGTCCACTGTCTTCAGATGACTCATCAGGATCTTGCGAGCTATACTGATTTCTGCTGCACTGTCTAGCATTGTCTGTGCCCACTCCCCGTTTTCCAACTGGGTCCTCAGTATTCTCGGCATGTTCGATTACTCTAATACGGCTACCTTCTTTTTCGGAAATTGAGATTTTTTACTCTGAGCAGGTTGCTTGTCTTTGGACTTGGTGTGCTCTCCTGGGTCTGACCGTCCTCTTCTTTCCGATTTCTGCGAAAAAGATCGAGAGGGACGTGTATCATTACTTTGATATCTATCAGGCTTCTTCAAATTATCCCTATTTCTAAGGGTATATCTTTTCTCAGAGGGCTCCCTCTGGGGAGACTGGTGTTCTTGAGTCGGAGTTCTTTCCCTCCGTCGAGGAGACCTTCCTCTGGACTGGAAAACTTTTTCCTTGGGAGTGGATTGTTTATTTCCATCCCAACTCTTTTTAGGAGTGTTTGAATTATTTTTAATAAATAATTTTACTAACTCTCTATATGCTTTTGTTAATTCTCTTATGTTAACTAAGAGTTCTTCACTACTGTAGTGTAGTTTTATTTGTGTTCCCCTGATGAGGGGTCAGCTGTGGAACATTAACAGCTGTTTGGACCGTTGCAGTCCTCATTACATATTGGACTAATTGCCTATGTATTTTGATTAATGTTTTTAGCTGTATTAAAAGTTCTTCTCTAGACATTTTATCAATGTCCGGATGTGGTGTGTAGCTGGCTAGAACCGGCCACGTTGCTCCTGGTCTACCTAGTGGACCGAGCCTGGTAATATGATCATTATGTTTTAGGGCGCCATTAAACCAGAGCAGGTGCACTTGGAATTTTAATGGGATTTCAATCTCCTCGAAAGGAGCGTACTCTCCCGGTGGATCCTCTATTTTATAATAGTGGAACTCATGTGTTGCAGCGTTTGCCGCCGGAAATTTTATCCATGAATAGAATACCTCTGTCTGCCGATATTCGTGTGCCTCTATCACGAAGACGACTGTGCCACCTTGTGTGGTCAGTCCATTTTCTATAAGTTTTGACGTTATAGATTTTCTTAAATGTGCCGGGATGATTATTGCACCCGGTTCAGTAGTCCCGTCGGGACCCTGCTGAGTCGCATCTACTGCGGCATCAGTTCCGTTGTTTTCTACTGACATTTTATAAATGCAGGTTTTGCAGAGCAGGTCTCCAAGGAGACAAAGATTAGGTGCACAATATTTTGGAACACTGTATCCTTCAACGTTGAATAAACCAGAGCTTTACATAGGAATCTCTGCCTACTAAGGTCGGGCGGATTTTAACCTTTCACCCACTCCAGACGTCTATTGGAGTATTTACGGGAGAAAGGGGTTTGTGTGAAAAATGCACGACTGAGTTACTCTAACGTCTTGCGTTAGTTTATCGCCTTACCAAACGTTGGGCGCCATGTAGTGTAGTTCCTATTTTCCAAATAGGCCCTGCGCATTGGAATAACATAAACAATAGTATGGATGTAGAAGTGCGGATCTTCCAGGTCTCCACTGACTATGCTAAACTTAATTGGGTTTGTTACCAACTAGCTCAGAGGTCACTGGAAACTTTCTTGACTGAATAGGAAGTGATCAGCTTCCCTGGTACAGACAAGAAGGGATTCAGTTTTCCAACAACCGCATAAACATGACAACTTTGCTCCTTAGAATAAGAGTCAATCTCTAGAGTTGTGTGAAACAATAGACAGTTATTTTACTCAGTCAGTTTTGTGCAGATTACTTTCACCAAAGTGCAGAGAATAGAGAGACGGGCGTTTTCAATAAAAAGGTATTATTTATTGAAAAGTCTTTCTTCTCGTACAAGAGAAATGCATTGCCACAATTGCAAGACTTGTTATTATAAAAAGTGCGTACAGTAAGATGAGTATTGCGAAATAATACTGTAAAAGCATTGATATGGTTTCTTAGCCATACAATGGTTTAAAATGAATAAAACATATATACATTCATATATACATTAGGCTAACGTACTCAACTGGTGCTTCTAACTACGCCTACCCCAGTGTACCTGACCTAAGCCTAATACTTGGGAGGGGAGTAAGTAAGTAGCAGTTTAAGTTAAGTTGGTTTTGCCAAGGTTTGCATCAAGAAAGCTCTCTAAGGGTTTAGTCAACTCCATACCTCTGAAATAGAATGTTGGAGGTCTGGTATCTCCTTCCAGGGACTCGATATCCCAGTCACTCGCAAGAGTAGGCTGGAAACGCCGGAGCTGGATTTCTCGGCAGGAGAAAAGACATCGTCTCTCTCAGCGCGTCGAGGAAGAGGAGGGGCAGCGTCCGCTGGCAGCTTGCATCTGCTGGGCTCTTCAGGGGACAGCTGTTCTGCTCCTATGTGCACCACACCATCGTTCGCTCGTTAGCAGCGATAGCAGTAGCGATAGTAGCAGCCGTGTTAGGGTCAGCTGCATCAGCGATGGTATCATCAGCATTTGCTTAAGGCAACGTTGGTAATATTTATACCTGAAAGGTGCCTGGTTTGACGTAAGTTTTTGGACATAAGACGTCAATAAAGATGTCACTAGGAAGTGATTGTCTTTCAGTGCTCATTAGAGTTCTATTACTAATCAAAACATAGCAAGCGGGGATTTCCCAGGTTGCTGAGTTTTTATCTAGTTGAAGAACTCGGAGTGTAATCTAGGAATCTTAGATAGTGGCTTCTGCTGTGTCATTTGCACTAATGAGCTGCAAAGGAAGTTGCAGAAGAAGCGATTCTGAAATGTGGCTCTGTTCGTGTGAGGCCAGAGATGAGTTTCTGAATATTGCATTTGATCGGTTATGCCAATATAGGGGAACAAATGGATTATAGCCGTATAGGGGCATAAGGTCACAGTATCGATCAGGGTCCTAGATTAGAACGCGACATATCCAGGCAGTAATGCCTGGTGAAGGTATGTGGCGACTTCCATGTTGCCGCTCTGCAAATGTCTATGATTGGTACTCCTGCGAACAGCGCCATGGATGTAGACATCGCTCTAGTAGAATGGGCTTGTACTTTAGAATGCAGGGGTTGTCCTGCCCGATCGTGACAGAATACTATAGCTGCACAGATCCAGCAAGAAATACTTTGCTTAGTGAGCGGAAGACCTTTCCTGGGTCTACTGTAAGCTACAAAAAGATGGTTAGATTTACGAAAGGATTTTGTATTCTCAATATAGAATTTCAGACAGTGTTTAAGGTCCAGAGAATGCAATGTTCTTTCTTCTGCGGTCTGAGGATTTGGAAAGAAAGAGCGTAAAACAACAGGCTCATTGAGATGGAAGTCCGACTGGACTTTTGGTACAAATTTTGGATTTGTCCGCAATATTACCCTGTCTTGCCTGAATTGGAGAAAGGGCTCCTGAATTCAGAAAGCTAGGAGTTCACTTACTCGTCTTGCCGAAGTAAGTGCAAGAAGGAGTCATGTCTTTCAAGAGAGGTATTTCAGATCAGCCCTGTGTACCTGTTCGAAGGGATGCTTCATGAGCTGCTTAAGGACCGTGTTAAGTTGCCAGGTAGGCGGTAAAGTCTTCACGGGTCGAAAAGTCCTGAAGAGACCTTTAAGGAACTGTTTGATCAATCTGTGAGACCAGAGAGAAGGACCTGTAGTAGATCTCCTGTAAAGGAATATGGCCAACAAGTGGACCCTGATGGAAGCATGAGCAAGACCCGAGTTTGCTAGATTTAGAAGGTAAGGCAGTATTTGTTCTGGAGAAGAAGAAAAAGGATGTATCTTCTGAGTCTTACACCAAATACAAAACCTTTTCCATTTCAAAGAATATGTTTTGTTGGTACTATCTGCTCTTGCCCGAGCCAGAATGGCTCTACAATCTGGAGGAATATCTAAATTCTGTAATTCCTGGAACTCAGGAGCCAAGCGGATAATCCGAGTGATGCCAGATTTGGATGCTGGACTTGCCTGTTGCTCATTGTGAGGAGGGATGGAAACTGCTTCAATCGCATTGGTGGTTTAGAGACAGACGGTGGAGTTCTGTGAACCAATGTTGGCGTAGCCAGGTTGGGGCTATCAGAATGAGTGTACAGGGCTCCACTTTCAATTTTCTGAGGACTTTGGGAATCATTGGAAATGGCGGAAAGGCATACGCAAAGATATTGCACCATGCGATCGAAAATGTATTCCCTAGAGTTCCTTTCTGGGGATGCCAGCTTGCAAAGTGTTGGCATTTGGCGTTGTCTTTTGTGGCAAATAGGTTGATCAGAGGAGTACCCCATTGAGAGAATACTTGGTTGAGGGTCTCTTGTTCCAGCTCCCACTCATGAGACGTTGTGTGTTGTCTGCTTAGTGAATTGGCTAGAACGTTGTCCGTGCCTGGGACACATTCCGCCCGAAGTGAGATATTGTGCAGGACTAACCAGTTCCAGATTTTCTGTGATTCTCGAGAGAGTGTTAGAGAGTGAGTCCCTCCTTGCTTGTTGAGATAGTGCATCGTCGTGGTATTGTCCGTACGTACGAGCACTAGTGAGTTCTTGATTCTTGGGAGAAAGGTTTGAAGGGCGAGGAAGACCGCCCACAGTTCGAGGAGATTTATATGAAGCCCTTTTTCAGAGGGGGACCACTTCCCGCTTATCTGCAGTTCTCGGAAGAAAGCTCCCCAGCATCCCAGAGAGGCATCCGTTGTGATGACATGAGGCGAAGCCGGAAGTAAGAAGGGCAAGACTTGAGAAAGATTTTGAATAGACATCCACCATTGCAGAGCTGTGACAATTTGAGGAGTCATCTTTACGGGATCGTCAAATGACCCTGTGCATTGGACCCATTGCGCTGAGAGTTCCTCTTGGAGAGGGCACATCTTTAGGCAGCAGCGAGGAAACAGTAGGATGCATGATGACATCATTCTGAGTAGGGACTCGAGAAGGCAAACCGTTAAGGTTCTCTTTGAGGCTACGAGAACAGCCAGCGTCACTAGCTTTTCCATTCTCTCCTGTGATGGAAAAGCTTTTCTCAGTTTTGTGTTGAGTGTAGCGCCTAGGAAATGTATACGTTGAGAAGGTAGAAGGACTGATTTTTCCCGATTGAGTGTGAGTCCTAAACAATTGAAAAGTTGTAAGCAAGCGTTAGAAGACCTGGACTCGTCTTCTAGGGATGAAGCTTTGATCAGCCAGTCGTCCAGATATGGAAAAACTTGATCGGGCTGTTGTCTGAGATATGGAGCCACTGGAGAGAGGCATTTTGTAAAAATGCTAGGGGCAGACTTGAGTCTGAAAGGAAGGACACAAAACTGGAAGTGTCTGCCCGCTAATGCAAATCTTAAACATTTTTTGTGATTTTTGTGAATTGGGATATGAAAATAAGCATCTTGAAGAAAAAAAAAAAGCATCTTGAAGATCCAGGGATACCATGTAATCTTCCATATCTAAGAGTTGCAAGACCTCCTGGATCGTTACCATATGAAACAACTGCTTTTTTAGGAATTTATTGAGGGCTCTGAGGTCTAAAATCGGCCTCCACTTCTTTTCCTTCTTCTGAATAAGGAAGAAGCGGGAATAAAATCCTTTTCCTCGTTGGGACAGAGGGACTTTTTCTATCGCCCCTTTCTGGAGCATAAGAGAGACCTCTCGGAGAAGCAGACGCAGATTTTTGTGAAGTATAGGTCGGGGAGGGGTTCGGGGAGGTATATGAAGGAACTCCAATGAATGGCCGAATTGAACTAATTGTAGAACCCACCGGTCTGTGGTCATTTTCTTCCAATTTTCTAGGTAATGGGAAATTCTTCCTCCAATCTTTGAGGGCACAGAGGAATTGGAGACTGGGCGAAGGCAAAGGTCATATGAGCATTGCCTTTTCATTGGCCTTTACCCCGAAAGGACGTTTTGCCATACGAAGATTGTTAGTGCTGCTGTTGGCGCTGTTGAAACTGTGGCGGATGTTGCTGCCCCGAAGAGTATGATGACTGATATTGATAATCCCCCCTGTAAGAGGACTGTCCTCTTCCTCTTGAGCCGCGAAAGGACAGACTTTTGTATTGTAGAGTTCCCAACGCTCTGGCCGTGTCCTTTTTTATAATCTGCAACACCTCATCGATCTGAGGTCCAAAGAGAAATTGGCCATCATAAGGCGTATCCAAGATTTTCGTCTGAATCTCGGGACGAAAGGAAGTTGCCTTCAGCCAACCTTGCCATCTCAAAACAGCTGCCCCGGCAAGTTGGTGAAATCCAGTTGTTGCGATATCCATCGTGCAGTCTATTATTTCTTATGCTGAGCGTTCCCCTTCGAGTAATATTTTCTTCGCTTCTTCTTTCGATTCCTCAGGCAACGACGTTAGATAAGGGGCTATGTCTGCCCATAACTGTCTGTTGTAACGTCCCAAAAGCGCTAAGGCATTGGACGCCTTTACTGTCAGAGCAGACATTGTTGAGAAACGTTTCCCAATTTTGTCCAGCCTTCGGCCTTCTTTATCTCGCGGAGCTGACAACGGGCATAAAGATTTTTGGACTTCTTTTGAGCTGCCTGTGTAATCACCGAGTCCGGCTTGGGATGTCCTATTAAACAAGCTGGCGCAGTATCAGGCGCTCTATACTTCTTGTCTAAACGAGGAACTACCAGAGGTACTGAGGAAGGGTTCTGCATCACTTTAATACCTTGTCCCCATAGGTATCGATCTCACTGATTTTTTTAAGGGCTCCTTAAAATCATATAAGAAGCCTTCCTGCTGGAGAGAGACCATGGGGATTTGGAAACGTTGAGCTGACCTTTCAATGACATTACGGAACCCTCCAATGTCTCTAGGTGGTGAGTCCGCTTATGCCTGTACTGGAGAAGCAGGGCAAGGAATGACATTGTCATCCCATTCATCATGGTTAGATTGAAGCTCTCCCTCTTCATGCTGGTCTTCTTCCTCGTTTTCATCGGTAGACGGAGGATGTGATAAGTTGACTGGATCCAGCTGTAAATTTAAAGGTGGAGGCCGTGGTCTTGGTGAGAGAGATACTGCTGAGGGATGAGGTGCAGGTGACTATGGAAACCTCTGTTTGTAATCTGTTATTAGGTATTGTAAGTCCGAGTCTAAAGAGGCTGGAAGGCAAACCATTGGTGGAAGAGGTAGATGATATTCTTCCTCCTGCTCCTCATCTTCATCCGAACTTTCCTGATATTTCACATTAAGCTCAGAGGGGCTTGTCGCAGTTTGGAACATGTCCCCTTCATCTGAATCCTCCTCCTCAAGGAGACATGCTGGAGGCAGTGGTTGGACTCTACTTGGTGATGTTAAATCCGGCGTCAGCGTCTTTTTTGTGATCCTAAGGTGCACATATGTGCTCTTTAAACTTGGATCCATTGTCGTAGACAAGCCAGTTGGCGGAGTAGTAGTCGACGACGAGGCGTCGACGGATTTTGTAGTCGTCGGTGTTATGGTCGATGGTGCCTCGACAACGGCGTCCTCGTCGACGGTGCTCGCATCGACGGTGTCTTCGTCGATGGAGTCTTCGTCGACGGAGACTTCGTCGACGATGTTGTCGACGTCGACGATGATGTCTTCGTCGTCGACGAGTCAGTCGTCGTCGAGCGCAGCGGCGATGACTGCTTTATCGTCGTCGGTGTCTTCTTGATGCTTATCGTCGACGACACAGTCTTACCTGCCGTCGATGATGGGGTCGTAGCCGTATACGAGGTCAGTGACGATGTTGCCATCGACGTTGAGACAGTAGTCATCGACGTAGTGACATACTGTACTTAAGAAACAGCTCTCTTCGTCGTTAAAGCCGTCGTCGACGGAGTCGAAGTCGGCTTTTTGAAGGTGGGAACTTCCTGAGAGGACACCTTCGATGAAACCACCTTAGAGTGGACCTATGAAGACTTTTTCAGTGTCTTCTTTTGAGAAGGCTGTGTGGAAGGGCCAGGAGGATTCACTCTTGGTCTCTTCTGAGAAGATTTGGAAGAAACTGAAGATCCTTCACTTTCTTCAGAAGATTCCAGCTGGTCTCTATCTTTCAATCTCTGAAGCCAGATTAGGAGACGTCCCTCACGATCTTTGAGTGTTTTGGAGGAGAAGGTACAACATACCTTGGAAGAATGATCTGGATACAGGCAATATAGACAATCTTTATGTTGGTCATCTACATGCAGCCTTTTCTTCCCATAGGAACCACAGGGCCGAAAAAGACCCTTCTTTGGTGTCTCAGCCATGAAGATATTTCCAGAAAACAAAAATAGTACCAGAGAACACTGGAAACCAAGTTGAGAAGAGAAAACTGAGCAGAGCTCAGATGAGACTCCCTTAGCACAACATGCAGTAGAAAATCTGAGGGACTGAGGCTCCTTCCAGGAGGGTTCTAGAGGGAGGTGATAGCCGATTGGCTCTTCTCTTGAGTTTGGTCCTTTCTACAAAAGGACAAGGACAAGGATATGTTACTAAGGTGAGGCCCTTAGGCCTATTTCTCTATATGTCTAATAGGACATTACTATCTTTATATACCGGGGACTCCCATCTCGACGACGGGGAAAGATTCAGGAAGGTGAATCTATGAAAGACACCTCTAATACTGGATACATTTTGTAACAAAACACAACTCATAAAGGAGACAGCACAAATAAAATGGCATGGATCAAGAATTCAAAGCCTTTGAGAAATTCCAATCATGAACAGAGTTTATAAAGCTAAGCAGCTTTAAAACAGGAAGCCTTTTCCATTTCAACATTTAGCTTTCTCTGCTGCAAACGAAAACGACTGAAGAATGGTTACAGTTACAGTTTACCCATGAAACACTACGTTACTCTAACACAAAACTATGCTGCACGTGTGTGATGTCTTTGCCTCTTTTGGGCGTAACTCTGGCCTCTCTATTAATTGGAGTAAGTCGGTTTTATTCGTGTTGAGCGGAGACTCTCCTGTACCTCCTGGGAACTGTCCTATACAAGTTAGTGAGGAAGGCTTCAAATATCTGGGAATTTTTGTCTCTTTGGATTCGTCAGTTAGGTATTCCCGAAACCTGCTTCCCCCCTCTTGCTCGACTTGGAAGGGACGTATCTAACTGGAAGAGGCTCCCTCTCTGACTATTAGGTAGGGCGACTTTGTTTAAAATGATGGCTCTCCCACGTTTTCTTTATGCCTTACAAAACTCCTTAGATGTGGTGCCATCGAGCTATTTCTGTGAGATAGAGGGTCTGCAGCAAAGTTTACTCTGGGAGGGGCGGCTACGTATTGCATTGGCTAAATTGACTCTTTCATGGTATGATGGTGGCATTGCACTCCCGGACGTCAAATGATATTACTGGGCGGCACATCTAGCTGCAGTTAACCACGGTACATATGGCCGGATTGATGCCACTTACAGGTGGTTGCTCCCCGGTAATACTTATAATAGAGCCTTATATTCTAGGCTGGATAGAGTGCACTTGACGGGACCTACTAAACATTCGGTACAGGTGTGGCATGGGGCAACGAGTTCCCTGGGCTGGAAGGATAGAGTGACAATGGCCACCCCGCTGTGGGATTCTGAGAGTCTTGGTAGGCTCTGGAGGACGAAGGGATTCGACAGGTGGGATCTAATTGGTATCTCCTCTGTTAAGTATATCTGGGGGAAGGGGGAGATTAAATCATTTGAAGTAATGCAGAAAGAATAGAAGCTTGCGCCCTCTGAATATTTTCGATACCTGCAGATTCGACATTCTCTCTTGGCGGTACTACCTAGTGGTGTTGAACCCTCAGAGCCTTCTCCCCTGGAAGATAGGATACTCGATGGTCACTTGCCTGATAAGACGATCTCTCTTATTTACAAGAAAGTGATCAATAACAGGACCGACTCTCTTGCTGCACTCAGAGATAAGTGGATAAGGGATGGGCTCGAGTTAGACGATGAAGACTGGCAGTCTGCAGTGTCGTCCCCTGGAGAGGTTGCTATTCCTGCTCGCCTTCGTCTGGTACAGTTGAAAATGTATACATAGAGTATACCTCACGGGCCCTAGGCTGATGCATATGGGTCTCTCAGACACGGGGCTTGGTAAACGAAATTGTGGCTCTATCGCCACCTTCATGCACATCATTTGGGAGTGTGATTCCGTAGGCGCGTATTGGCACAGCATTCACAATACAATCAAGGAGGTGCTTGGGATCTCTCTTTTCCCAGAGGTGAGGAGATGCTTGCTCAATATCTGGGAGCCTACTGATTTAAATAGTGCGCAGACACAATGGGTCACATTGGGGTACATGATTGCTAAACGTGATATTGCACAGTTGTGGGGTGCGGAGCGGGCCCCCTCGCATGAAGTATGGGAAAATAATCTAGATTGGAGTATGTTTAGGGAAAAGGCTACGTACTTTGCAAGGGGAGGCCCTCGTAAATGGTCAAAGATCTGGGGACCTTGGAATAGCTATAGGGGAGACATTTGTATGCCGCCCTTTGTGGAAATGCCAGATGATTCACCATCCCTGTGATGTTCCGACTTTTTTATTTGAGTTCCTATTTTCTCTTGCCCCGAGTCGTCTGCTCAGCTAATGTAATTTACCCACTGTAATATTTTCATGCCGATGTTTGTTTTAATAAAAAGAAATATAAAAAAACTATGCTGCACATTTATTTTATCACTTACCCATGACCTACTTTCTGCATTGTTCCATTTTGTTTTTAGTGTTTGTAGACTTAATAAACACCCAGTCAGATAATGAGGGTGTTCCAAGATGCATGCTGGGATACACTGTCAAAATGTAATAAGATAAGACGCGAGATGGGTGAAAATATTAATAAGATGAAGACCCCTTGAATAAGCTACCTACAGATTCCTACATTAAGACAGCTTCCTAGCTGAAAAGGGGGGAACAACTTAAGGCACAGAGCAAATTTCCATCCAAACACCGATTGTTACATGTGCAACACTAATGACTGTAAGCATTTCACAAGACAGTCTTCTGTATGCGGGCAATTAGGCATCAGTCACTGTTCACTCTCCATCTGGCCTTCTAGAGGCATTGTTAGCCCTTGTATGCCCACTGTCAGTGCCACTTCTATCTTGCACGTTGTGGCCTGCATTTAAATTTAACAGTCTCTGTTTCACTGATGACAAGTGAATCTGGGGGTCAGCAGATCTATCCTCACTATCACTGCTAGTATCAGATTCAATTTCTTCCACAGAAACATCTGGGGACGCCACCCCACCAGAAGACTCAATTCTGTCCTCTTCTCCTTCTAGCCTATGATTCCAGTCAATAGGCCCCTCTACATTTATTTGCAAGAGGGCAAAAGAGGTCTCTATGGAAGTGCTAGTATCTACAGATTGCATCAACAGGCTTGTAGGCTGATCACTGAGGGAGGTTAGGAGTCCAGAGGTGAATGTAGGATTTGGTGGTTGAACTGGTCCAGCTCCCTGTGCAACATTAAGGTCTGCTCCATCAGCCGAACTTTCTCTAGATAAGCTGAGAGATGTAGGCGCACAATCTAACCGGAGACGAGCAATGCCCTTTTTTGGAATGTCTGTGATGTCCCTCTTGATTTTGTGCCGCCTGCCCTGCTCATTGCACCGGAACTGTATCATGTTTTCTAGATCTGTTATGTACAAAAACCCAGCAATCAACATTTCTGTGTTCTTTTTGCCTTTAGTAAAGGCATCTTCTAGCTCTCTGCTTGTGCGCATGTCATACTGCCACCATCCATTCCTGCCCTCATAATACCATGCATGCTCTCCATTCCCTCTACTTGCTGCTTTCAATTCCTCCTGAGACAATAAGGTTGGTTTGTCAAGGAAGTCCTCAGGAATCTCTTGGCGGCACAGGGCGCATCGCTTTCCAAGCCAGGAAGATCACTTCACACACAGGTAGCAAAATACTTGTTTACATGGCAAAATGACTGGGTGCACACACGTCTGTCAGCAAATGGCACATTCAGGAACAGTCAGAGAAGCAGCTGCATTAAAACATGGCTCAACAAGTTTCTTGCTGGTAGGAAGCATATTATCTGAATGATCAATGTCTGCACAGCCAGCCATCCTTCAATCTCGCGAATATTACAAAATCACATCCCGATGCCTGCCTTTGCTGCCATCCAGCCATTGCAATGCTGTCTCACTCTATCAACGCCGCTCTACCATAAACTTTAAAAAAGGCCCGCCTGGGCCTTACCTGGGCTGCGGGTGACTCCTGAGTTAACTTTAGACCCTTGCAGACGAGTCAGTGCTGCTGTGGTGGCACCGGCAAGCAGCAACAGTGCACTGAAGTAATGGACTGTCTCAGGGGACTGCATTCCGTGCCAGTGACGCAGTGGCTTCTTTCTTGAAAGTTCAACCACGCGCGGGAAGCAGTCTGAGGTCTAGTCTACACAGACTCGAATCCTCGGCTTCCCGCCTTCCACACCCCTTTTCCAACTCGTCACAGGGAGGGTTCCACCACAACCTGTAATGAGTTGGGAAAGGGCTCCACTCTCTGATTGACGTGGAGTGTTAGCGATACCGGGCTTGGACTTAAAACGCCTGGGGCTAACTTTGCCTCCATGCCATCAGAGGGTGGAGAATGGGCCCTGAAGCTAGGTCTTTTCTGAGCTGATGCCATCACAGCCTTCACAGCAGTGAGGTTATCAGCCCAGCAAACACTTAGTCTTCTTTGGGCCCGCAAGAGTGAGCATGCACGGAGACTGTCACGTGACATGCCTGCAGCCGGCCGCCACAACGAACGATCACTGTCATGGTAATAATAAATATTAATGGATATTTTTTTTAAAATAAAATATGAGCCTATGAGTAATATTTTTTTATAAAATAAAATATGAGCGTATGAGTAACGGGGGCAGAGGCCCGACGCCCTCGGGGAGAAACCGCCACTGATAGCCGTGTGCTGCGTTTCCACAAACTGCTCACTGATTTTCAAAAGGTTGGAAGTATATGTGCTCACTACACTACACGATGAGATCACTTCTGTGGTCACGGTTTGGGGTCAGAAGTCCACAAACCCAACTGTATACTTGATTACAAGTACATGGGTGGAGTGGATAAAAATGACCAGATTCTTGAAGTGAAGTAGTGTGGCTCACTGGTTAGAGGCGGCAGACCCGAGAGCAGAGGACGGCCCGGGACCAGGGTTCGATTCCCGGCGCGGCAGGTTTCTGGACCAGGGTCAGCGGACTCGATAATTCTCTCGCCTCGGTGCCCACTCTGATCAGCAATCACACTCGGCAACTCTGGGCATTAGCTTGCCTCATCTTCACTAACGGCCCCACCAGACCGCCGGGGATGCCTGGTCTCACCCTGGAGATACCCATTAAGGGACCATCTCTCAGGGAAGCCAGGAAGGGTTTCGCAGCGGTCGAAGCGCCTTGGGACCCTACGGGTAAGTAGTGCGCTATATAAATGCCAATACATTTACATTACATTACATTTACATATAATGTGAGGCATAAAACTTGCACATGAGATAAGAAGTTGCCTACTCACCTGATTCAAATGGCAACATGGAATACATATGTTCTCTATCGGCAGCCGCAGTAGGAAGACTGATGTCCTTCTTTGACTTTCCATTGGCTTTTATTGAAAACCTTACTGCTGCAGAAGCAGTAGCCAATGCTTCATCTACTGTGGATGTTGTTGCAAGGCTGCAGGATTGGGACTTTGCCGACTGCATTCCTGCAACAGAACAAAAGAGTTCAGATATCCCCATTTCAAAGCTCATTCTCAGCAAGGAAAGTGGTAGGGGAGTAAATATTACTGTCCCCAATTCCCATCTCAGTCTGGCTTGTGTTTTCCTTCTTGCTTCACTTTGTACCACACAAAAGTACATTTCTGGGAACCTGACTAAGGTGGAGCACACATTTGGTGTCTTGCTATCTTCATCTTCTATCATACCACGGCAGATGTTCTGTCTGCTATATTACAAGAGCATTACAGTCAATGCACTGGACATAAAAGTGGACAGAACATGCATCATTTTCTGACTGAGTACTCTCTCCACCAAATCCTAAGGCCCTTAGTCTATCTAGAAGTGTTCTTTAGGGAACTTAGTAGAGTCTGCCCTAGCATGTTTAGCCCAGATTTCAAAGGTAGAGTTGCTCAAACTGACTTGAGGAATGGGGCTCAAGCGCATTCCTCAGAAACCCCCAACTTACTTCCACACACTGGATGAAGTTAGATTTAGTGCACCGAGTGCTCTGAAGGCACGTAAAATACAAGTCTTCCCAAGCAGGCTGCACATCTCCATTTAGCAATAACAATCCGAACCAAACCAATCATATTACAACTGCGAAGCAAACTTTTAGTAGATCATTAAGACACATTCTTTGGGGAACATGGTCTCCCAATCGAGACATATTTATAAAAAATATTAAAATCAAACTATAGATAGATAATTAAGAATATCAAAATTACCCAACAAGAAAATGCATGGACTGCCCTCCAAAATGCAAACTATTTAGGACCTTGATCAGAGCCAGGACTCAGGTTTATAGACCTACAGACTATTTCATCCCGTTCGCCACATAGAAAACACGTAGAAAACTTCACTTCAGCAGCTCCATTTCCTCATCATTTGCAAGTTCAGGCCTATATCAACAACAACCTATTGACTACCAAAGATGAAATTTCACATCTGACAGAGAAAAGCAAAATTTGGAGGGCAGTTGGCCCAAACAGGACATCAATAGCCTCGATAAAACAAGATCCACTTTTGTGGGGCCCCCTTCAGCAAACCTTATTCAACCAAGTGCTAGACTCTGGAAGAACCCACAAACATGGAAAGAGTCTGTAATCCAGCCACTCCATATAAAGAGTCCCAAAGGCAATCCGCTTAACTTTAGACTGATAGTCCTACATTGTTATGTTATACGGTGGATTTCTATAGCGCACGGCTACTCCGAAGAGTGTCCCGGCGCTGGAAGATCCTCAGTCAAGGCGGAAGGGGGCGGTGAAAGGGTTACTGAGTGAAAAGAAGAGTTTTAAGATTTTTTTCTGAAAGTAAAGAGATTGTTAATCACTCTCAGAGAGAGAGGAAGGGCATTCCACATCTGGGGTGCCAGGCGCTTGAAAGAGCGACCCCCCGCACCGGGCACGCCTAATCGGCGGTGTGACAGCCATGGCCTGAGTGGAAGCTCTCAGAGATCTGGAGGGTGTGTAGAAGCTCATCCTTCTCTGAAGATATCTGGCACCGAGACCGTGGAGGGCTTTGAATGCCATGGTGAGCGTTTTGAAAGCAATACGCTTTTTGATCGGGAGCCAGTGCAAAGTTTTAAGCAGTTCACTGGCTCTTGCTCTCCTCGTGAGGCCGAAGATGGCTCTAGCCGCTGAATTCTGGACGACCTGCAAGCGGGCTAAGAGGAAGTCAGGAAGGCCCAAGTACAACACATTAGAGTAGTCAAGGCGCGAGCCTATCAAGGCCTGTATGGTAATTCTTCTATGGTCAAAGGACAACAGAGGGAGGAATTTTCTAACCATTTTTAAAGTGGCAAAACATTTGCCGACCAGGCCCAGAACCTGGGGTTTAAGGGAAAGGCTGTTATCTATTTGGATTCCCATGTTTTTAGCGACCGTTGAGTCACTGTCAGTGGAAAACATGGCCACAGGCCACCAGTCCTTCTACCTGGGGTCTGCAGGGCAGTCAAAGAAGAGTACTTCCGATTTGTCGGAGTTGAACTTGAGGCTGTTCTGTTCAGACCAGTTGAAAACAGCCTCAAGGCAGCCCCTGATGTTTGCACTGTGAAAGTCAGATCCTTTATCACACGTGAACAAGAGTTGGGTGTCGTCCGCGTATGATACAATCTGAGCCCCAAAAGCCTCCGCCAATGCCGCCAAAGGGGTCATATAGATATTAAAAAGAGTGGGGCTCAAAATAGAGCCCTGAGGCACCTCAAACTCCAGAGGCGGCATTATTGCAGAGAAAGGGGGGCCCAGACCGTCTGCTGGCAGTTGGCAAGAAAAGATCTAAACCAACTGAGCACCGTCCCCCTCAGGCCAATCTCCCAGAGTCTAAAAAGGAGATGGTCATGGGGGACGGTGTCAAAAGCCCCCGACAGATCAAGCATGATCAGCGTGGCCTTGCCCCCACCATCTAGGGTTTCCCTGATGGCCTCTGTGACCTCTCGCAGAGATGTTGGCCAAGCATTTATTGAACACTTTAACTAGCTGGGTGACCAAGACCAACCTTTGAAAAGCCAACCAAACCTGTTTCCTTCCCAGATTGTCAACCACTGATAACATTGTAATCCTAACAATACTGGCTGAGAAAGCACAGACGAAAAGCAAATCACTGTTTGTATGCTTCATCGATTACAACACAGTTGTCGACAAAGTAAACAGTAATCCACTATGAGCAACTCTCTCTCTGAGGGAGATTGATCAAGCCCTGTTATATCACATAATCATCATGCACAGGGAGACATGGGTGAGAATTAATATCTCAGACAGCGACAGACTCTCACCCAAAACATATATCGAAAACAGTGCTAAACAAGAATGTGTGCTGGCACCTCTCTTTTTCTCCCTCTACATTTCAGATATATCAGACTATATCAACAATATCGATTATGGAGGAGGAGCTTCGCGCACGACCAAGATGGCCGCGTGAGCACAGGGCTCCCGAGACCCTCGTAGCCTCCCACATCTATCCTGTTGTTTATCCTGTCCTTCATTGGCATATCTGTGAAGATGAACCACGGGTGAGGCGAGATCTGCTTTCAGATTCCGAATCAGACCCCGGAGACCGGAGTTGTGGTGCTTTGAAGATTGCGGCCTACGCCTCCGTGATGCCCGGCTGTTGAGTTGGCACAGTGCCCGAGCTGCAGTTGAACAACATCGGCTTGAGGTGGTGGGGTCGACTGGTCTGGTTGACTTTCACTTTCGATTTGGCCTTTCTCTGAGGGAGAATCGACAGCAAACGGCCCCTTAGTGCCGAGGTCAGCTATTCTCTGCTACATCCGAGTGTACCTCCTCACCGCTTTGAGACTCTTGCTTTGATACCTGGTGTGTGCCCTCCTGAGTGACGCTGGGCCATGGTCCCGAGGTCCTGAACCGCCATCTTCCTATCTGGCCTATCTGCTTCACGTCCGTCTGTACTCCGCAATGGCGGGGAAACCAGAGGGTGAAAAGCAGAAGCTCAAGACAACCAGGCGTGGTGGCTATACTCAGACCAACAATATGCCCAAACTAAGGGATCTCCCAGCGGACCGGGCAGATAGCTAGAGGACACTAGAGATGTTCCGACTTCGAAAACCGAACCGACCCTACAGGACGTTATGGCCGCCATAGATGGGATCAAGTCCTCCCTCGGGCAACAAACGGAGACCCTCACCCATAAACTCGACACTGTGGCGATCGATGTTAATCTGATCGGTACTGACCTGACGAAAACTAATGAGAAAGTCAAGGCGTTGGACATTAAGACCTCCAGTTTGACAAGTGATGTTACTGACCTGCAGTCAGAGGTCTGCAATTTTAGGGTCTTGAATGATCTCTTCGTTCGTCATCTGGAGGATTTTGAAGGGAGGGCTTGGCGGAACAACGTTTGCATCATCGGTGTTCCGGAGCAGGCGGAAGACCCTGCAGCTGACCTCTTTGTCGAAAACTTGGTTGTTAACCATCTTGCGCCCAAGGGACTAAGTAATTTTTTCGAGGTCGAACGGGCCCATAGAGTGCCGGGCGGTAAGCCAAAGGTGGGTGCCCCGCCGCGGCCTATGATTGCAAGGATTTTCAACTTTCGCGACAGTGACGCTATCCTGCAGGCTTCGCGGGTGAGTGGGCCTACTAAGTTTGAGAACGCTACAATCAACTTCTACCCGGACTTTACCCAATCTGTTCAAAGGCAGAGACTTGGTTTCCTGGCGGTAAAGAGGAGACTGCGTGATATGGGCCTAAAATACGCTATGCTTTTCCCTGCCAAGTTGAGAATCGAACACGCTGAGCGCACTTATTTTTTCGATCAACCTGATGCAGTGGCTGACTGGCTTGACACTTTACCGAACCATCCTGCACCGGAGGAACAATCCGGAGGGGCAGAGGGCGGACAGATGGAACAGGAATAGACACCTTTGCCTGGTTTCTGGGGTCCCCCAGTTGGCCTCGAAATGTGGTTTGCTACTATTGTAATATAAATGGCTGTGACATCCGGGGGGGGTTACAGGGCTATTGGTGGGTCTCTTTCCTCCTCTGTCTTACTTTCTTGTAGCTTAGTTGATGTGGGGGCGACAGGCACACTGCAAGTTGGGGTGGCTTTTTAGTCTTATGCAGGGGTGCAGGGTGGGGGGGTTGTAACGGGATGTTGGTGGGTGGAGTGGGGGGTTCCAGTTGGGGTGTGTGTTTGTTTTCCTGCAAGGCAATGTATTGTTAGACTTTCTGATCGAAGTGCTGGATTCTCGTTGGGGTTGGAACTTTCACTTTCAGATGTGGTTAGGTGGCTGAAATTGATGAGTTGGAATGTGAATGGGTTGGGGGATAGGATTAAACGCGGGGTAGTGCTGCAATTGTTGAAACGCCTTTCCCCAGATGTAGTCCTTCTTCAGGAGACTCACTTGATAGGTAATACTTGTCATGCTATGAATAGGAAGGGGTATCGTCTGGTCGCCCATGCTGGGTTTTCCTCAGGCTCAAGGGGGGTTGGTATTCTGATCAAGACTTCTCTCCCCTTGGAGATCGATTCAACGGTCCTGGATGACAGGGGGCGCTATGTCGCTCTAACGGGTAGGTGGGAGGGTCGAACTCTTTCCCTGGTTTCCATTTATGTCCCCCCTGGCCTACAGTCTACTACTTTCGCGGACTTAGGGCGGGTGATCCTCGCTCTCCCCAAGGGGTCATTGCTTTTGGGTGGTGATTTTAACGCTGTAGCTTCCGGTATGGCGGATCGGCACCTACCTAGAGATCTTAAGGGGGCACAGAACTGGCTTCATGATTTCATTGATACTCTAGGCTTGGTAGATTGTTGGAGGTTGTTGCATCCTGTTCAGCGGCAGTATACCTTTCACTCGGGAGCACATGGTGGCCTTTCTAGAATTGATCATGTTTTGGTCCCGGCTGCACAGGCGCTTTCTGTTACCGAGGTTAAGCATCTTGCTCGGGGGATCTCTGATCATTCTCCACTATGGCTCTGTATGGGGTTTAGTCCTGGGACGGAGGGTCGGGTAGCCCCGATCAACCCGTGGTACCTCCGGAACCCTAAAACTTGTGCGGATCTGGTGAAATCTCTTGATCACTATTTTCTTGAGAATGAGGGTTCGGTTTTGTCTGCGGTGTCCCTCTGGGAGGCTTTCAAAACTGTTCTCAGGGGCCAGGCCCTGTCGTTAATTGCAGGTATTAAGAAACGGAGAGACGAGGAGGTGGTTAAGATTGAGGCGGAGATAGCCGATCTTGAGCTTGGCCTGGAACTGGAGGTAACGCGTGCTAAGATGCATGTTTTGCGGCTTAAGCAGTTGGACTATAAGGCGCTAGTTACTGACGCAGCTAAGGCAATGAGTAGAGAACAGTAGGGACGGCTTTATGACATAGGGGATAAAGCTGGCAAATTGATAGCGTGGCTAGATAAGAAGGATAGGGCCAGTCGTGTGGTGCCCGTGATTGAGACAGCGAGTGGTTGCCGGGTTTCTGACCCTGAAGAGATCATTCAGTGTTTCGCTGATCACTTTCAGTCAGTATATGCCTCTGTGTCGGATAGGCCGGAGGAAGATTCACATCTATTATTGCGGGATATTGCTCTACCGCGTCTTTCTGATTTGGATAGGGAACATATGGATGCTCCAAATCCTGCGGATGAGGTGGCTATTGCGATTCGCTCCTTGCGTTCGGGAAAAACTATGGGTCCTAACGGCCTGCCTATTGAACTTTACCAATTGCCGCCTGACAGGATAGCGCCCTATGTAAGAGATATGTTTTTGGAGTCTCTGGAGTGCGGTTCTCTACCCAGCGATCAACGTCTCGCGACCATTGTGGTGATCCATAAGGGAGGGAAACCAAGAGATAGGTGCACATCGTACAGGCCGATTTCTCTTTTGAACGCTGAACCTAAGATCCTTGCAAAATTGCTGGCTAACCGCTTGATCACCGTTATCAGTGAATTGATACACCTGGATCAATCTGGTTTCATTCCTTATAGAAATACTGCTCTGAATCTTAGGTGTCTGCACGACGTTCTTGCGAGAGCTGCAACGTTGCGTGAGCCGGCCGTCTTGGCGTCATTGGATGCCATGATGGCTTCCGATACCGTGGAATGGCCATACTTATGGGCCGTGTTGGCTAAGTTCGGGTTTGGACCTGGTTTTATTGGCTGGGTGCGGCTTCTCTACGAGAACCCCCTTGCGCAAATTGTAGTGAATGGTCGTGGTTCTACTCAGTTTAGTCTTGGAAGAGGCACTCGTCAGGGCTGTCCCTTGTCTCCGTTATTGTTTGCCCTAGCCCTAGAACCCCTTGCATTGTGGATCCGATGGGAACCCTTGATGAAGGGTATTCAATGGTCTCCTGAATTCGAGGATCGCATCTGGCTCTACGCGGATGATATATTACTGTATCTGACCTCACCCCGGAAGTCTTTGATGGTTCTGTGCGATGTCTTGGCCTCCTTTGGTAGGAATTCTGGTTTGATTATTAATTGGTCGAAATCCTATTTATACGTTCTCTCTGGTGATGTCCCTCTCCTCCCACGTACCTGCCCTATTCAGGTGACTCTCACGGGATTTAAGAACCTCAGTATCTTTATTTCATTGGGTCCGATGGCCCGTTATGAACAGAACCTTCTCCCACCTCTGGCTAGATTGAAACAGGACGTCGCGGGCTGGCGTAAACTTCCGCTTTCGCCGCTTGGCCGTGCGCCCCTTTAAAATGATGTCTCTGCCTCGTTTTTTGTACGCTCTCCAGAACACTCTTGATATTGTCCCCGCTAGCTACTTTCATGCTGTCGAAGACCTTCAGAGGAAGTTGATATGGGACCTCGTATTGCTCTTGCCAAACTGACGCTCCCCTGGTATGACGGGGGAATCGCTCTCCCTGACATCAAACGCTATTACTGTGCTGCTCAATTGGGTGCCATCAACCATGGTATGTATGGTCCTGTATTAAATCCTGCTTTTGCTATGGACAGATGGCTGCTACCCGGGGGTAATTATTATAGGGCGCCCTACTCAAAATCGGTGGTCAAGACTCTGTCGGGACCTACAAAGACGGCGGTGCGTACGTGGCAAGACGCTAATACAAAAAAAACAAAAAAACAATATTGATTATTTTCCATGCAAACTAGGCACCCAAACCATAAGCCGTTCTGCTTATGCCTATGATTTAGCAACCTTCTCACAAAATCCCATTGAGATATAGAAACAACCAATAGTCTTAAATGAATTCAGCACAAAGAGTGGATTAACAGTCAACATCACAAAACTAAAATACTGTTTGAATGTTAGGTCAACAATGCACCAAGGAAGTAAACACATATGAATACACTGGGCACCAAACTATGTGGATTGAATCACCTAGCAAAGCCTAAACTTAAGGCAAATACAATATAAAATCAGTTAAAAGATGCACTCATGACTACAGACGAAAAGCTATCAGTCCAGCAATATGTGCTTTGAATGGAAAGCTCCTTCTTTTACTGTCATATGCATTAATAGTTTACCAAAAACGACTGCAAGTATTATTTACACACAGAACATAAGTGCTATTTAACCTTCGTCCATCAATGCCACATTCAAGAATCCATCTGGAATTCAATATTCCATGTGTCAGGACCCTATATGTATCACAAGTGATCAACTAGCTATGTAACTGATTCAAGGAAAACAAGGTTACAATGAAGGGGCTAATATACGTAGCTCAAAAAGCAAATTCATTGAATAACCTACATTTCAGTCTAGAATCAGCAGCTGGAAAAATCCAGGAATATAATTTACCAACATTGACCAACTGGACAAGACTGAACTGTAAATTGACTATAAAAAAAGGCTTTGAGAGGCTCAGCTAGGACACGAGATTTGAACATTGTGGTCAACTTTAAATTTATGGAGCAATACCTAGAATCTAACCTTGAAATAAGACAACCATATATTGATTCAAATCTAGAAGCTGGGATCAAACTGAAATACTTTTAAGTTCAGACTATTATGCATTCCAAATCAGACAATTTGAAGGTTTGCGAAATAAACACATCGCCCAAAAAACATGCAGCCTACGTAACTACAAAAGAAAATCTTTAGAGCATAGTGTATATCTGCTTTAACCTTCAAGATCTACAAAAGAAAATGTTAACTTCCAAATTTAAAGAACTAAAACTATGCACTATCAAGGAAGCAACAAGTTGCTGCTTTACCCTGTAAACTAACTCTTTTTTCCAGGGAAACTAGCAAAGTTTTTAGATTATGTCTATGAAAGACTTGTGAAGCCAGCAGTGTAATCTTTGCTATGACATCCACTACAAAGACCCAAGCAAATCTGAACAAAAACACAAAACCTATTATGCAGCACATAGTCAAAGATAATAATGGCATAATAACATTTTAAAAATTATCTACTCACATCTTAAGATGTAGGTACATCTGGGGTATGCTTTTTTAATTGTAAAAAGGTATTTTAGCCCAGCGGAGTCCTGCCCGTCCTTTTGTTGGACGTAGCGGGCGGCTACCGCCGGCGGCGATTGAGCTTCTAGCCGCGGAGGAGGCTGGATCCCAGTGTACGGCGGACCAAGAGGCGTCGCTGAGCTGCGGCGATCACCAGGAGTTCGCCCGCCACCGCGAAGAGTGACAGCGCACCGAGGGCGCCTCCGCCGGATTGCCGCGATACCCGAGCCCCCGGCTTTGGGGCCTGACCCCGAGGCCCGTTCTGGTGTGGTGACCTTTCCCGCACTGGTGAGGCCCTGGCAGCCCGGGAGGCGGAGTGGATCTGCCTGCAGCAAGGAGCGTGGTGGCGACCAGCGCCGTTGACCCGGTGAGTGCGTGCTGCTCCGGGCCGGGGTTGCGCCTGGCTGCCTGGGTTGCGAAAATCGAGCCCCCGGCTTGGGGGCCTAGCACTGCTATGGGGTGGTCGGGCTAAAAGCGGCAGGCACCTTGGATGCGGCGGCGACTGTGGGGGAGACAAAGTGGTCCCGGGACTTTCCCGACAGAGGTTACAACCTGAGGTGTGAGCCTATGTGCAGAACTGATAGAGCTGCACCGGAGCCCGAGGCCTGAGACTTTGAGGTGGCGGGGACCGGCGGCGGGACCAGGAGCCAGAGGCATTTGCGGTGCTGCCCCGAGAGGGAAGTGTGGAAGGTCCAAAGCACTGGGGGAACCGGCTGAAAGCTATGTGACAGGGGCGTGGAACACCGCTCGATGTTGCACTGCGAAACTGGCCCGGTGCGCCTGCAAGGCGCAGTGAGAGGGACGGCCTAAACTCACTCGTGGGGCCCGGGCAGGCGGGCAGAGCCCTCCCTTGGCTGTTGCTGAGTCGCCCCATATTGGCTCTGCTTCCATTGCGGCGGGCACGGTTTGAGACCCTCCGCAGCCGATATTTCCAGGCATCATGGCTACGGGACACCGCAGAGCGGGGCGCACGATAACTGATATGTTGGGGAAAGGCGCCCCCAAGGGACACAAAAGCCCCGTACCCTCAGGGACCCCGAAGGCCATCCCGGGGCCAGACGATGCAGGCACCCCCATCACCAAATCCTTCCTAGAGACTCTCTTTAACACCTTAAGGGAAGACTTCCAGACATTGAAACAGGATATGGCCGAAGAGTTCAGGGAACTGCGCAGGGACGTGGACGGCCTCGGGGAACTAGTGGCTGTGGTGGAGGAGGCCGACCTTTCCAGAGCCAAAGAGATAGAGCAACTACAGCAGGAGGTGGTGCGCCTCAAAGAGCAGCAGGTAGATTTGCAAGCACACGCAGAAGACCTTGAAAACCAGTCCCGAAGGAATAATATACGGGTCCGGGGTGTGCCACGCAAAATGGAAGGATCGGATGTCGTTCTCTTCTTGCAGGGCCTATTCAGACACATTTTGGGAGAAAATGAAGGCTTTGTCATACGCATTGACAGGGCGCACAGGGTGGGCCTGGCGCGTCGTGCACCTGCTCCCCCTCGGACAGCCTGGCGTTCCTCCCAGACTTTCCGTTGAAAGAGCGTATATTGCAAGAGGCCCGTAAGAAGCAACCCCTCCTCTACCAAAGCCACCCAGTATCATTATTCCAGGATCTTTCAGCCATTACCCTGCAGAAGAGAAAAACTTTCAAACCAGTCGCCACCTTCCTGCAGGAGAATGGCGTTCCTTACTCGTGGGGCCATCCCTTTCGAATAATCTTCAAATGGAACAGGACTTTGCACCAGCTCCGATCCTTGCAGGATACATGCACACTCCTGGGAATCACTCTTGACGAGACCTCAGAGAGAGATGATCTGCCGGGGCGGCCCTCGCCCAAGTCCTCCCCACGAACCTCAGTCGATGGCTGGCAGCGAGTCAAGCGCCGGGGTGGACCCAAGAGGTCCCGGAAGCCGGATCCTCAGCTGATGGCGCAGGAACAGGTGGCGGCCATCCAAGAAGTATCCAGGGACACAGCGACGTCGGAGTGATCCATGGGTTCTGGGCACTGCCTTGAGGAATCGGTTTTGGCTGAAGCTGTGTAAGGGGGTTTATCTACTTCAGGACTAGCAGGTCAGGGGGAGATGGGGGGCCGACGGGGGTTCCACTGCCACACACACCTCCACGTGAAGACTCTGTGGGCCTGAACTTTGTCTGGATAGGCCCAGGACTATGATGAAGTTGTGGTTCCAGTTGTTGTTATGGGGGGGAAGGAGGGGGACCACAGTTGGGGAGGGGGGTAGGTCCTGGATGGGGGATGGGCGTCAGTTGGTACGGGGATGTTTGGGGGGGTGCTGCGGGGACAGGGGACTGGGTGTGGGGTTGCGGGAGGGACCCAGTGTGCCAGGGGGTTCCGCGGGAACTGACATGCTCTCCGAGTCGTTATCAGCTCCATCAGGGGGATTGTACTTTCACAGCTGGTGGCCCGCGTGACTTCCTATGATGGAGTCTAGTCTGAAGGTACTAACTCTTAATGTTAAGGGCTTGAATAACCCGATTAAAAGGAGGGCTGTGATATCCTACCTGGAGAACTCAGGAGCCGATATATGTTTACTGCAAGAAACCCATCTCCTACCTAAAGACTGACATAGGATGCGCTTGCACGCTTTCCCCCAGCAATTCTTTTCCTCGCTCCCAGCAAAGAAGGCGGGGGTGGCTATTTTGGTCTCCAAGCGCTTCCGCGGCTGCGTGGGGGACAAAGTGGGGGAGATTAAAGGTAGGCTGTTAGCACACACCTTCTCAATTATGGGGACAAAGCTTTACGATTGTTTCACTATATGCTTCGAACTCAGGGCAGGAAACCTTTTTAAAATATGCCATCTCCGAGTCCCTTCACTCCCCTGCTCCTCTTCTGCTTGTAGGGGGGGACCTTAACCTAGTGATGGACACAAACATGGACAGATCGGGTAATCGGTACGGGGACACCGGCGCCATAACCGCTGCCGGTAACGACTGGTTACGTGACTGGGGCATGGTGGATCTATGGAGATCTGCGCATCCCAACACATCACATTTCACGTTCTATTCCCACGTCCACCGCACATACACCAGGTTAGACTACTACTTAGGTTTTTCTGAACTGCTCGCCATCCTCAAAGACGTAAGCATCACCCCAGCGGCATTGTCTGACCACGATGCTGTGGAACTGACGCAACAGGTTCCCAGGTCCGCCCGCCCCCCTGGGACATGGCGGTTGCGCGAGACACTCTTACAGAGGCCGGAGGTCACCAAGCAACTACATGCCTGCCTCACTGACTACTTGGCTATTAATGACACAACCAGGACATCTGTGTCCGCCCTATGGGGGGCCTTGAAAGCGGTGGCCCGCGGCGAGCTCATTGCAATTGCAGCGAGGGAAGCCAAGGACCACAAGGCGAAGAGGGATGACCTCACGGCTCGGGTCTCTGAACTCCAGAGGGTCCATAATCGTACCGGTGCTCCGCGGGCCTGGAGACAACTAAAGGCCGCCAGAGCCCAACTAGCCAGCCTAGACACGGACCGAGCGGAATTTGTCGCTCTACGCCTCCGTCATTCTTATTATGTCGGGGGGAACCAGACGGGCCGATTGCTTGCTAGCTCCCTGAGGGCGAAGACCCAACGTTCCAAAATCACTAGCCTTACAGATGACTCTGGTCTGGATATTTCTGGCGAGACCCAGATCGCGGACGCATTCAGGACGTTTTATGCCACACTATATAAGGCTGACTCTGTCTCGTCGGAGGATGCTCATAACTACTTAGAATCGGCGAACGTCACGGAGCTGTCTCAGGACAACGTGGATTCCCTAGACGCCCCTATCCGCCTGGACGAAGTCCTTGCCGCTATCTCTCGCCTCCGCCCTCTTAAAGCCCCAGGACCTGACGGCTTTTCAGCCGGGTTCTATAAAACCTTTGGCCAGCTGTTAGCTCCGGTCCTCATCCGGCTCTTTAACTCCTTCGAGGGCCCGAACTCCATCCCCCCAGATATGCTGGCAGGCGAGATTATAATGCTGCCCAAACCAGGCAAAAAACCCACGTGCTGCTCCGCATTCCGGCCCATATCCTTACTTAACCTGGACTTGAAGATCTTTACGGGGATCCTAGCTGCGCGTCTTGGTCCGTTTCTACCCGGGATCCTGGAGCCTGATCAATCAGGCTTTGTCCCAAATCGCCAATGCAGCGATAACACTAAACGTATACTTTATTTGATCGATAAAGCTCACTTCCAGAACTCGGATTCTGCGCTGCTGGCTATCGACGCGGATAAAGCGTTCGACCGAGTAGACTGGACCTACCTCCAACAAGTCCTAAGGCACTTTCAGATAGGAGATCGGTTTCAGGCCTGGATAGCGAGCTGCTACCACCGCCCTCAGGCTCGTGTCCGCATGGGTGGTCTAGGCTCGGACCCTTTTGAGATTCAACGTGGCACGAGGCAGGGTTGCCATCTTTCGCCCCTTCTATTTGCCCTTTAAATAGAGCCTCTTGCGCAAAGGATCCGTGACAACCCTGCCATCCAAGGCATGACCTTTGGTCGGGAGCCCCATGTGATCGGCCTTTACGCTGACGATATCATCGCTGCTCTGGATCGCCTGGACCGCTCTGTCCCCGCCTTTCTGACAGAGCTGGAGTCCTTTGGAGCCATCTCCGGCTTCAAAATCAATAAGGGGAAATCCCTCATGTTACCCTAGGGCAGGAACGCCCGACAACAGGCGCTTTCACCTGCTTATGGGGGAGGAGTCTCCTCGGCCACGCACCCCCCTCCTTGGGTGTAACACTTACCGCTTCCACAGAGTCTAAGCTGACTCTCAACTATACGGCCCTTTCTTCCCAAATTCGGTCCGATCTTACACGCTGGGCCAAACAGCCTCTCTCCCTACTGGGACGAGTTGCGGTGGTTAAGATGTCGGCTCTGCCGAAAATTCTGTTCATTTTCCAGACTCTCCCAGTGCTCCCCCCGGCTGGCACCATCCCGACCCTACAAGCCGCCTTCCATCATTTCATCTGGGAGGGCAAGCGGGCGTGCCTACATAAACGTCTAGCCTATCGGAACGCAGACGAGGAGGGTCTTGGCATCCCCAACCTTCTACAGTACTTCCAGGCTGCGCAACTTCGATATCTGGTAGAGTGGTTCAGGCCGGAATCCGAGAAGCGCTGGTTATTTCAGGACAGGGCAATGGCTGGTACCTCCCTCTGGAAAATTCCATTCCTTCCTATACAGCACCGACCGCTCTACCTCCTGCGATCCCCTATTACTCGCACTGTCATGCAGGTCTGGAATGTGGTTGCGGTCAAGAAGGGGCTCACCACCTTCCCCTCTCCACTTACACCTGTCCTGGACAACCCAGAGTTCCCACCGGGCAACGCTCCTCGGGCCTTCCCGCAATGGAGCGGCATTAGTTGCTTTTCGGCCGGCCACCTCTTTGATCTGCAGGGTTTCCTCCCCTTTAAGGACATAATCCAGGGTTATGATGTTGTCTCCCCTCACTTATTTCAATACTTCCAACTTAGACACTGGCTTACGCACCCGGACATCGTCGCCCTAGTTGGCAGGCCCATGACGACCTGGCGAAAGGGCTAGTGACAAAGGATTCGGACAGACATCTTATCATGAACCTCTACAAAATGCTTGCGCCCCCCACCCCTTCAGGCAAGACAGCAGGCTAGAGGCGATGGGAGGCAGAACTATGGAGGGTCTTATCACCCAAGAAATGGAGTTATGTCTATTATAGAGCCGCCCACACCACTCGCAACACCGCCTCCAGGGAAACGGCGACGAAGCTGGCCATATACTGGCAGCCCACCCCGGTCCGGCTCAATAAGGGCAACCCCACACGTAGTGCGTTATGCTGGAGGGGCTGCAGGGAAAGGGGCACCCTGACTCACCTTCTCTGGGACTGCCGTGAAGTCCAGGACTATTGGAAGACGGTCCTGGACGACATCGATTCCACGTTTGATACCGAAGTCCCCAGATTCCCGACATACACCATTTTAGGCCTACCCAATGCACTCACCTTCCCCCTGAAATCTCTTAGAGGTCGCCAGATGGGGATCGCCATGCAGGCTGCAACACAACATATCCTGTCCCTCTGGGGCTCCACCACCAGACCCACTCACATTGGTTGGTTACATAAAATATGGTTCACCTTGGGAATGGAACGTATTCACGCCACGCTCACGCACTCCAGGGCTGCTTATCAAAAGGTCTGGCTTCCACTGCTTTCCCTCTTGTCCAGAGAATTTAATGAGATCACGTGCCCTAAGTACTTGCGCATTCTACGACTCACTGCGAATACACATGACTCCTTGTGACCATCTGAGTGATTGTATCATCTACTATACGACTATGGCTATGTTTGTTCCACATGTTCGGCACACTGGGTGAGGTGGGAACTGGGAGGGGGTGGGGGGAGCGGGGGGGGTTTCGATTGGGGCTTTTCTTCCTACGATTTCATTGCTTCATTACAAGGGACATCTGCAATCCTGGCACTAAACCGTTGTCATACCAATTGCGACTGACTATCCATACGCCTATTGGACACTGTATAATTCTCTGTTTTGTTTGCCTTTTATGCCTACCATGCCTCCCTTGCAATGTATTGTCTACTGTTGCTTTTGAAACCAATAAAACAAATTTGAAATTAAAAGGTATTTTAATTTATACAATAAAGGGTTTTCCTTAGTTTACGTAATTAAAGGAGTACATTGCACTCTTGCACTATTAGGAC